>NC_056737.1:418250276-418501366 GCF_019279795.1 Protopterus annectens | reverse complement strand
GGAATGTACATCATGTAGTGTGTTCTTCCAGTTGACAAAAGGGCCATTTCTTTCCAAGAAAATTGCACACACCCTAAACCCCCCCTCAAAACACACACTGAGTAATTGCAGGATTCAAACCCATACCGAACTATGTTATAACACTTGAGAAGGACACATTAGCAGAGTGCACTATTCGCATTACTGTGGAGGTGGGGTTCTCTTCTCCTGCTATATTTATAGGGTGCCGACATCATCAGTCTTTCGAAAGAGGAATGTACATCATGTAGTGTGTTCTTCCAGTTGCCAAAAGGGCCATTTCTTTCCAAGAAAATTGCACACACCCTAACCCCCCCCCCAAAACACACACTGTGCAATTGCAGGATTCAATCCCATACCTAACTATGTTATGATACTTCAGAGAGACACATTAGCAGAGTGCACTATTTGCATTACTGGGTGGTTTCTCTTCTCCTGCTATACTTATAGAGTGCTGATATCATCAGTTTTTCAAAAGAGGAATGTACATCATGTAGTGTGTTCTTCCAGTTGCCAAAAGGGCCATTTCTTTCCAAGAAAATTGCACACACTCTAACCTCCCCCCCCCAAAACACACAGGGAGCAATTGCAGGATTCAAACCCATATCTAATTATGTTATGACATTTGAGAGAAACACATTAGCAAAGTGCACTACTTGCATTATTGGGGAGTTTCCCTTCTTCTGCTATACTTATAGGGTGCTGACATCATCAGTCTTTTGAAAGAGGAATGTACATCATGTAGTGTGTTCTTCCAGTTGCCAAAAGGGCCATTTCTTTCCAAGAACATTGCACACACCCTAACCCACCCCCCCCCCAAAACACACACTGAACAATTGCTGGATTCAAACCCTTACGTAAATATGTTATGACACTTGAGAGAGACACATTAGTAAAGTGAATTATTTGCATTACTGGGGGGGGGGTTCCCTTCTCCTGCTATACTTAGGCTGCTGACATCATCAGTCTTTCGAAAGAGGAATGTACATCATGTAGTGTGTTCTTCCAGTTGCCAAAAGGGCCATTTCTTTCCAAGAAAATTGCACACACCCTAATCCCCCACCAAAACACACACTGAGCAATTGCAGGATTCAACCCCCTACCTATCTATGTTATGACACTTGAGAGAGACACATTAACAGAGTGCACTATTCACATTACTGGCGGGTTTTCCTTCTCCTGCTATACTTATAGGGTGCTGACATCATCAGTCTTTCGAAAGAGGAATGTACATCATGTAGTGTGTTCTTCCAGTTGCCAAAAGGGCCATTTCTTTCCTAGAAAATTGCACACACCCTAACCCCCCCAAAAAACACACACTAAGCATTTGCAGGATTCAAACCCCTACCTAACATTGTTATGACACTTGAGAGAGACACATTAGCAGAGTGCACTATTCGCATTACTGGGGGGTTTCCCTTCTCCTGCTATACTTATAGGGTGCTGACATCACCAGTCTTTCGAATGAGGAATGTACATCATGTTGTGTGTTTTTCCAGTTGCCAAAAGGGCCATTTCTTTTCACGAAAACTGCACACACCCTAACCTCCCCCAAAACACACACTGAGCAATTCCAGGATTCAAACCCCTACCTAACTATGTTATCACACTTGAAAAAAGACACATTAGCTGAGTTCACTATTCGCATTACTGGGGGTATCCCTTCTCCTGCTATACTTATAGGGTGCTGACATCATCAGCCTTTCAAAAGAGGAATATACATCATGTAGTGTGTTCTTCCAGTTGCCAAAAGTGAGATTTCTTTCCAAGAAAATTGCACGCACCCTAACCCCCCCCCCCAAAAGACACACTGAGCAATTGCAGGATTTAAACCCCTACCTATGTTCTGACACTTGAGAGAGACACATTAGCAGAGTGCACTATTCACATTACTGGTGGGTTTCCCTTCTCCTGCTATACTTTTAGGGTGCTGACATCATCAGTCTTTCGAAAGAGGAATGTACATCATGTAGTGTGTTCTTCCAGTTGCCAAAAGGGCCATTTCTTTCCAAGAAAATTGCACACACCCTAATCCCCCACCAAAACACACACTGAACAATTGCAGGATTCAACCCCTTACCTATCTATGTTATGACACTTGAGAGAGACACATTAACAGAGTGCACTATTCACATTACTGGTGGGTTTTCCTTCTCCTGCTATACTTATAGGGTGCTGACATCATCAGTCTTTCGAAAGAGGAATGTACATCATGTAGTGTGTTCTTCCAGTTGCCAAAAGGGCCATTTCTTTCCAAGAAAATTGCACACACTCTAACCCCCCCCCCCCAAAAACACACACTAAGCATTTGCAGGATTCAAACCCCTACCTAACATTGTTGTGACAGTTGAAAGAGACACATTAGCAGAGTGCACTATTCGCATTACTGGGGGGTTTCCCTTCTCCTGCTATACTTATAGGGTGCTGACATCACCAGTCTTTCGAATGAGGAATGTACATCATGTAGTGTGTTCTTCCAGTTGCAAAAAGGGCCATTTCTTTTCAAGAAAACTGCACACACCCTAACCCCCCCCAAAACACACACTGAGCAATTCCAGGATTCAAACCCCTACCTAACCATGTTATCACACTTGAGAAAGACACATTAGCAGAGTTCACTATTCGCATTACTGGGGGTATCTCTTCTCCTGCTATACTTATAGGGTGCTGACATCATCAGCCTTTCAAAAGAGGAATATACATCATGTAGTGTGTTCTTCCAGTTGCCAAAAGGGAGATTTCTTTCCAAGACAATTGCATGCACCCTAACCCCCCCCCCAAAAGACACACTGAGCAGTTGCAGGATTTAAACCCCTACCTATGTTCTGACACTTGAGAGAGACACATTAGCAGAGTGCACTATTCACATTACTGGTGGGTTTCCCTTCTCCTGCTATACTTATAGGGTGCTGACATCATCAGTCTTTCGAAAGAGGAATGTACATCATGTAGTGTGTTCTTCCATTTGCCAAAAGGGACATTTCTTTCCAAGAAAATTGCACACACCCTAACCCCCCCAAAAAACACACACTGAGCAATTGCAGGATTCAAACCCTTACCTAACTATGTTATGACACTTGAAAGAAACACATTAGCAGAGTGCTCTATTCACATTACTGGTGGGTTTTTCTTCTCCTGCTATACTTATAGAGTGCTGACATCATCAGTCTTTCGAAAGAGGAATGTACATCATGTAGTGTGTTCTTCCAGTTGCCAAAAGGGAGATTTCTTTCCAAGAAAATTGCACGCACCCTAACCCCCCCCCCAAAAGACACACTGAGCAATTGCAGGATTTAAACCCCTTCCTATGTTCTGACACTTGAGAGAGACACATTAGCAGAGTGCACTATTCGCATTACTGGTGGGTTTCCCTTCTTCTGCTATACTTATAGGGTGCTGACATCATCAGTCTTTCGAAAGAGGAATGTACATCATGTAGTGTGTTCTTCCAGTTGCCAAAAGGGCCATTTCTTTCCAAGAAAATTGCACACACCCTAACCCTCCCCCCAAGAAACACACAGTGAGCAATTGCAGGATTCAAATCCCTATCTAATTATGTTATTGTATTTGAGAGAAACACATTAGCACAGTGCACTACTCGCATTATTGGGGAGTTTCCCTTCTTCTGCTATACTTATAGGGTGCTGACATCATCAGTCTTTCGAAAGAGGAATGTACATCATGTAGTGTGTTCTTCCAGTTGCCAAAAGGGCCATTTCTTTCCAAGAACATTGCACACACCCTAACCCCCCCCCCCCAAAACACACACTGAACAATTGCTGGATTCAAACCCTTACATAACTATGTTATGACACTTGAGAGAGACACATTAGTAATGTGAATTATTCGCATTACTGGGGGGGGGGGTTCCCTTCTCCTGCTATACTTAGGCTGCTGACATCATCAGTCTTTCGAAAGAGGAATGTACATCATGTAGTGTGTTCTTCCAGTTGCCAAAAGGGCCATTTCTTTCCAAGACAATTGCACACACCCTAATCCCCCACCAAATCACACACTGAACAATTGCAGGATTCAAACCCCTACCTATCTATGTTATGACACTTGAGAGAGACACATTAACAGAGTGCACTATTCACATTACTGGTGGGTTTTCCTTCTCCTGCTATACTTATAGGGTGCTGACATCATCAGTCTTTCGAAAGAGGAATGTACATCATGTAGTGTGTTCTTCCAGTTGCCAAAAGGGCCATTTCTTTCCAAGAAAATTGCACGCACCCTAACCCCCCCCCCCCAAAAGACACACTGAGCAATTGCAGGATTTAAACCCCTACCTATGTTCTGACACTTGAGAGAGACACATTAGCAGAGTGCACTATTCACATTACTGGTGGGTTTCCCTTCTCCTGCTATACTTATAGGGTGCTGACATCATCAGTCTTTCGAAAGAGGAATGTACATCATGTAGTGTGTTCTTCCAGTTGCCAAAAGGGACATTTCTTTCCAAGAAAATTGCACACACCCTAACCCCCCCAAAAAACACACACTGAGCAATTGCAGGATTCAAACCCTTACCTATCTATGTTATGACACTTGAAAGAAACACATTAGCAGAGTGCACTATTCACATTACTGGCGGGTTTTTCTTCTCCTGCTATACTTATAGAGTGCTGACATCATCAGTCTTTCGAAAGAGGAATGTACATCATGTAGTGTGTTCTTCCAGTTGCCAAAAGGGCCATTTCTTTCCAAGAAAATTGCACACACCCTAACCCCCCTCCCCAAAAGACACACTGAGCAATTGCAGGATTTAAACCCCTACCTATGTTCTGACACTTGAGAGAGACACATTAGCAGAGTGCAATATTCGCATTACTGGGGGGTTTCCCTTCTCCTGCTATACTTATAGGGTGATGACATCACTAGTCTTTCGAAAGAGGAATGTACATCGTGTAGTGTGTTCTTCCAGTTGCCAAAAGGGAGATTTCTTTCCAAGAAAATTGCACGCACCCTAACCCCCCCCCCCAAAAGACACACTGAGCAATTGCAGGATTTAAACCCCTCTTTATGTTCTGACACTTGAGAGAGACACATTAGCAGAGTGCACTATTCGCATTACTGGTGGGTTTCCCTTCTTCTGCTATACTTATTGGGTGCTGACATCATCAGTCTTTCGAAAGAGGAATGTACATCATGTAGTGTGTTCTTCCAGTTGCCAAAAGGGCCATTTCTTTCCAAGAAAATTGCACACACCCTAACCCCCCCCCCCCAAGAAACACACAGTGAGCAATTGCAGGATTCAAATCCCTATCTAATTATGTTATTGTATTTGAGAGAAACACATTAGCAAAGTGCACTACTCGCATTATTGGGGAGTTTCCCTTCTTCTGCTATACTTATAGGGTGCTGACATCATCAGTCTTTCGAAAGAGGAATGTACATCATGTAGTGTGTTCTTCCAGTTGCCAAAAGGGCCATTTCTTTCCAAGAACATTGCACACACCCTAACCCCCCCCCAAAACACACACTGAACAATTGCTGGATTCAAACCCTTACGTAACTATGTTATGACACTTGAGAGAGACACATTAGTAATGTGAATTATTCGCATTACTGGGGGGGGTTCCCTTCTCCTGCTATACTTAGGCTGCTGACATCATCAGTCTTTCAAAAGAGGAATGTACATCATGTAGTGTGTTCTTCCAGTTGCCAAAAGGGCCATTTCTTTCCAAGACAATTGCACACACCCTAATCCCCCACCAAATCACACACTGAACAATTGCAGGATTCAAACCCCTACCTATCTATGTTATGACACTTGAGAGGGACACATTAACAGAGTGCAATATACACATTACTGGTGGGTTTTCCTTCTCCTGCTATACTTATAGGGTGCTGACATCATCAGTCTTTCGAAAGAGGAATGTACATCATGTAGTGTGTTCTTCCAGTTGCCAAAAGGGCCATTTCTTTCCAAGAAAATTGCACACACCCTAACCCACCCCCAAAACACACACTGAGCAATTGCAGGATTCAAACCCCTACCTAACTATGTTATGACACTTGAGAGAGACACATTAGCAGAGTGCACTATTCGCATTACTGGGGGTTTCCTTCTCCTGCTATACTTATAGGGTGCTGACATCATCAGTCTTTCGAAAGAGGAATGTACATCATGTAGTGTGTTCTTCCAGTTGCCAAAAGGGCCATTTCTTTCCAAGAAAATTGCACACACCCTAACCCCCCCCCAAAACACACACTGAGCAATTGCAGGATTCAAACCCCTACCTAACTATGTTATCACACTTGAGAAAGACACATTAGCAGAGTTCACTATTCGCATTACTGGGGGTATCCCTTCTCCTGCTGTACTTATAGGGTGCTGACATCATCAGCCTTTCAAAAGAGGAATGTACATCATGTAGTGTGTTCTTCTAGTTGCCAAAAGGGAGATTTATTTCCAAGAAAATTGCACGCACCCTAACCCCCTCCCCAAAAGACACACTGAGCAATTGCAGGATTTAAACCCCTACCTATGTTATGACACTTGAGAGAGACACATTAGCAGAGTGCACTATTCGCATTACTGGTGGGTTTCCCTTCTCCTGCTATACTTATAGGGTGCTGACATCATCAGTCTTTCAAAAGAGGAATGTACATCATGTAGTGTGTTCTTCCAGTTGCCAAAAGGGCCATTTCTTTCCAAGAAAATTGCACACACCCTAACCCCCCCCAAAAAACACACACTGAGCAATTGCAGGATTCAAACCCCTACCTAACTATGTTATGACACTTGAGAGAAACACATTAGCAGAGTGCACTGTTCACATTACTGATGGGTTTTTCTTCTCCTGCTATACTTATAGAGTGCTGACATCATCAGTCTTTCGAAAGAGGAATGTACATCATGTAGTGTGTTCTTCCAGTTGCCAAAAAAGCCATTTCTTTCCAAGAAAATTGCACACACCCTAACCCCCCCCCCAAAACACACACTGAGCAATTGCAGGATTCAAACCCCTACCTAACTATGTTATGACACTTGAGAGAGACACATTAGCAGAGTGCACTATTCGCATTACTGGGGGGGGTTCCCTTCTCCTGCTATACTTATAGGGTGCTGACATCATCAGTCTTTTGAAAGAGGAATGTACATCATGTAGTGTGTTCTTCCAGTTGCCAAAAGGGAGATTTCTTTCCAAGAAAATTGCACGCACCCTAAACCCCCCCCCAAAAGACACACTGAGCAATTGCAGGATTCAAACCCCTACCTAACTATGTTATGACACTTGAGAGAGACACATTAGCAGAGTGCACTATTCACATTACTGAGAGGCTTCCTTTCTCCTGCTATACTTATAGGGTGCTGACATCATCAGTCTTTTGAAAGAGTAATGTACATCATGTAGTGTGTTCTTCCAGTTGCCAAAAGGGCCATTTCTTTCCAAGAAAATTGCACACACCCTAAACCCCCCCAAAAAAAACACACACTGAGCAATTGCAGGATTCAAACCACTACCTACCTACGTTATGACACTTGAGAGAAACACATTAGCAGAGTGCACTATTCACATTGCTGAGGGGTTTCCTTTCTCCTGCTATACGTATAGGGTGCTGACATCATCAGTCTTTCGAAAGAGGAATATACATGATGTAGTGTGTTCTTCTAGTTGCCAAAAGGGCCATTTCTTTCCAAGAAAATTACACACACCCTAACCCCCCCCCCCTGTGGAAGATGTTTGGATATGAGAGGGATCCACTATATTACTTATGTCTCTGTTGTCATTTAACTGTGTGCACTGGGCAGATTGCTGTATTGTGGGAGTTTCCTGGCTTAGCACATACAAATGCCAGATATGTGTGGCCAACTGCTATACTGAGACATGGCCTAAGTCTGTGAGCATGCCCAATTCAGGCTTTCCATGGCTTTTTGCCTGACATATGTCTCATTTATCAAAGTGTGTGAGCATGCCCAGTGTGAGCTTTCCATATGTTGAGATCTGAGGTCCACCACATTTGTGGTTGTGTGTGAACTTCAACAATATTTCACATTTATAGTTGTGTGTTGGAAGTCATGTTGTGTTCTTACTGCCCAACTGCTTTGTGTCTGAACCCAACAGGGATTATGCTGTGCCTGCAGGGTTTCCATGGGATAGTTTGCATACAGTTGTCAACATTCATACTGAGCAAAACACTGTAATATCGTATAGTGTACTGGTTCAGTACTTTCACTGTGGTGGCAGTATCCTGGGTTTCAGTCCTATCACTGCTTTAAATATTCATACTGAGCACACCAGACTGGTTAAGGGCCAGTTGTGCAAATATTACCATGTTGCATTTTGTTCAGCTATGGACTACTTAAACCAGGCTTGTCCAACATTAGTAGTGTATTCCGCAACTTGGGTGGACATTGACAAACACTAGCTATGTGCCCTAGGCCATTTCTAATGCTAGTCAGTGTGTTTGTCCTTCAACACACATTTTAACTGGAGTTTGCCATGACATTTTTCAAGGTTAGCATACCGTGCCTCTGTCTACTCGTGACATAAAAGTGATACCCAGGGTAAATCTACCATCTCCCATCCACTCATCAAGATTCCTCTTGAAGAGAGTCAATGAGAGACTCTCTGGCTAACCTAGACTGGGAGTTTACTTAAGAGTGGAGGGAGCTTCTGGGTTATGGATCAATCACTACAGCATGTCCTATTTATGTCAGTGCTGAGGTTCAGGTCTCTCATGTGCATAGCTCACTGGCATTCAGATTTTACAAGGTGCAGCATGTGCATTGATTCCAGCTTGGACATGGCTTTATACATCAGGCACAGATTGCCTCTGGGCAGGCAGTATGGCACTGTGTGGAGCTGCAGTCTGTTTAATCAGGCAACACATGGCATCTGTTAGAGCCCTGTGATCCTCCTGGTGAGGTACTTTTGGGGTCTTTCCAGTTGCTGGAGGTGTCTGCTAAGGTACATCCCACAAGGGCCATTGTACTCAATTGTGAGGCTGATGAAGGATGACTGAAGAGGCACGGTGACCTCCCCTGATCTAGATGTGAATACCTTCATGATTAGGTGGGTATATGATATATGTTTCTCTAACCACTACGGCCACATGGTTGTCAAATGCAAGATTTCTATCAACTTGTGTCCTCAGGTCACTTATTACTTCTAAAGTACTTAATGGGTTAACACCTATGTGGTAATTGGTGGGCACTTACTGTTTTTCCAAAGGGGATGACTATACACCTTTCTGCATTTAGCTTGATGACATGGCTCTGGCACCAGTTGTCTGTTTCTATGAGGCCGTTTTGTAGGATGCTTGTGTCAGCTGGAGGGTCAGATATGGTGCCCAGTTTGTAGTCATCTGAAAACTTGTTCAGACACAGTCCTTCCATGTTGGCCTGTACCTCTGGGAAATATATACCAAACAAGGGAGGTCCCAGGACTGAGTCTTGTGGGATGCCAGTTGTAGCTGGTTTGTAGTCTGACATGGCTACAGCATTTCTGACCATGTCAGTTCTGTCCTTGAGCTGGTTTGCAACCCATCTACTTGAATAGGGGTTTATATTTAAGCTGGTGAGCTTATCTATAATGAACAAGTGGGGTATTGTATGGAAGGCTTTTGCAAGGTCCAGATAGGCTGTGTGGACCACATTCCCCTCATCAATGGCCTTGGTGACTGTTTCAAATGAGTCAAACATGTTTAAGGGGCAGGATCTGCCCTTAAGAAAGCCACACTGGGTAGGGTCCAGTGTCTGTAAGTCCCCAATATCTCTATTTCTGAGGTCCATGATGATCCTTTCCATAGCTTTGCAGACCAAGCTAGTCAGGATTCTGGGGTGATAGTTTGCAGTATCCATTCAGGCACCACCTTTGTGGAGAGAGACCACTGTTGCTGTACACTGCTCTTTGGGTACATATCCTGTGGTAAGGCTGAGATTGAGCAGTAGTTTTATTTGGTGTTCCATTCTTCTTGGAGTTCATGTTGGATGCAGCCCACGACACCATCTGGTACCATTGATGCTGTGTGTTTTGCTTTGGAGACGCTGGCTGTTACCTCAGCATCTGCAATGTCAGGGGGGCAGCACTCTGCTGGGATAGATATTTGGCATTTTGGGGGGGGGGATTTTGTACTGAACCTGTCAGGTTGGATGTTGGCAATGTGTGTGGGTTTGGTGTATTGTTTGTAATTTTGGAGTAATTCTGAGCATATCTGTGAATTTCCACCAAGGTTCCTACCATCAGTTAAGAAAGCCTTGTGATTATCCTTAGTGTCCTGTACAATTTGTATCTTCATAGGTTCATAGGTTCATACGAGGCTATCTGCCCTAGGGCATTTATAAGCCTAGCCAGAGTATGTGTGGCTTTTGCCACCCCTTGGAATGTGAATATTATGCCCATTTAGGGTTTAGTTTACTGTGCCTCTGTCTAGTAGTGACACAGAGATGACCCCCGGTGTAAACCTACAATCTCCCATCCACTCGTCAAGATTTCTCTTGAAGAGAGTCAGTGAGGGCCTCTGCCTACATGGACTGGGATTCTGTTCCAGAGTGTAGGGAGCCTCTGGGTTATGAATCTGTCCCTCCAGCACATCCTATTTATTTCTGTGTTGAGGTTCAAATCTCTCGCTCTCATGGCTCTGATGGATTTGGATTTTCTGAGGTGGAGCATGTCCATTAATTCCGGATTGGACATGGCCTTGTACGTCAGGCATAGATCACCTCTGAGTAGGCAGTATGCGACTGAATAGAGCTGGAGTTTCTTCAGCCGGGCAGCATATGACAAATGTTTGAGACCCTTTATCCTCTTGGTGAGGTACTTTTGGGGTCTTTCTAACTGCTGCAGGTGTCGGGTAAGGTACATCCCAAATGGGGCATTGTACTCAGTTATGAGCCTGATAAGAGAAGAGTATAGGGTCACAATGACCTCTCTTGATCTAGATGTGAATGCTTTCATGATAAGGTGGCCAATATAGAAGGTCTTCCTAGCCACCTTGGCAATGTGAGTGTCAAATGAGAGGTTACTGTCAACTTGTGTCCCTAGGTCCCTGATTACTTCTTCCGTACTTAATGGATTACCACCTATGTGGTAATTTGTGGGTACCTTGTTTTTCCCAAAGGGTATGACTATACATTTTTTGCCGATCAGTTTAAGGCCATGGCTCAGGCACCAGTTATCCGTTTCTATGAGGCCTTTCTGAAGGATGCTTGTGTCCGCTGGAGTATCAATTATGGCGCCCAGTTTGCAGTCATCTACAAACTTTTTCTGCAACAATCCTCCTATGTTTGCTTGCACCTCGGAAAAATAAATGCCGAACAAGAGGGGTCCCAGGACAGAGCCCTGTGGGACACCGCTTGTGACTGGCTTAGAGTCTGACATGGCTCCAGCAATTCTGACCTTGTGGGTTCTGTCCTTGAGCCAGTTTGCAACCCATCTTATGACATATGGGTTTACATTTGAGCTGGTGAGCTTGTCTATGATGCCCGAGTGGGGTATTGTGTCGAAAGCTTTTGCAAGGTCAAGGTAGGCAGTGTGAACTGCCTTACCCTCATCAATGGCCTTAGTGACTGTTTCAGAAAAGTCAACCAGGTTCAAAAGGCAGGATCTGCCCTTGACAAAGCCAAATTGGGTAGGATCCAGTGTCTGTAGGTCCCCAATGTCTTTGTTTATGAGTTCCATAATGATCCTCTCCATAGCTTTGCAGACCAGGCTCGTCAAGCTTATGGGGCGTTAATTTCCAGGGTCTGTAGAAGCACCTCCTTTGTGGAGTGGGACCACTGTTGCTGTACGCCATTCTTTGGGTACGTATCCTGCAGTAAGGCTGAAATTAAACAGCAGCCTTATGTGTGGGTTTAGTTCCTCTTGGAGTTCATGTAGCATGCAACCCGGGACACTGTCTGGTCCCATTAATGCTGTGTTTTTAGCTTTGGAGACGGTGGCTCTCACCTGGGCGTCTGAGATGTTAGGGAGGCTACACTCTGCTCCGATAGATATTTCTCCTTTTGGGGGGGAGAAATTTGCACTGAACCTGTCAGCCAGAATGTTGACAATGTCTGTGGGTTCAGTGTATTTTGTGTCGTTTTGGACTAACTCTGAGCATATCTGGGAGTTTCCACCCAGGTTTCTAACATAAGTAAAGAAGGCCTTGTGATTGTCTTTTGTGTCCTTTGCGATTTTTCTGTCAAAGTTGGCCTTGGATGATTTTATGAATGATCGTGGTTTTTTGCTAGTACTGATCAGAGATGCCTTCCCTTTTAGGGATTTTGCTCTGTCATGTAGTAGCTTCCTCCTCCTGTTGTAAAGTTTCTTAATGGCTGGGGTCCACCAGACAGGACTCCTGCCTTTGGGGGAATGGGTCTTGGTTTTATTTGGGATTGCATGATCCATGCATTCTTGAAGGTGTCCGTAGAAAGTGTTTATAAAGGATTCAGCGGTGTGGTCTGTGGTTTCCAGTGGCCTTGAAGGATACCACTTCAGTCTTAAGAAGTGTGAAGTCAGCTTTTGAGAAATTCTTCACTGTGGTCTTTTGTGCAGGGGGTGGGGGTGGGATGTGGATTTCCAGTGAGATTAATTTATGGTCTGATCTCAGCAATGACGGGTATACTTCCGGTGTGGAGCATTGTGTCCCCATGTTTGTGATGATCAGGTCTAGTATATTAGCTCCTCTTGTGGGAGTGGTGACTAGTTGTTCCATTGTATTTGAGTTTATGAATTCTAGGAACCTTTGGGCTAGGGTGTTGGAGCTTGAGTAATGCTCCCAGTCTATGATTGGGTAGTTGACATCTCCCAATATGATGGTATTTGGAGAGACATTCATACTCTCCAGTGTCTTCAGGAAGGCTGAGTGGGGTTCCTGAGTTTGAGAGGGGGGTCTGTAGCATGCTACAAACTGTACGGCAGTTTTGCCTATGGTTAGTTGCACATGGATGGTCTCGATGCTTCGTGCGTTGCCAGTAACCTGGAGGTGTGGGTATCTTTGATGAATATGGCTACTCCCCCTCCTTTTGTGGTTCGGTCCAAGTTTGGGGCCGAAAAGCATGATATGAGGTATAACCTGGTAGTGCTGGGGTGCTCTCAGGAGCCTTGAACCAGGTTTCCATCACTGCACAGACATTGATGTTCTCCATACTGAGGTGGGCCTTGAGAGCGTGCATCTTGAGGTTTAGACTTCTGGCATTGAGCAGCATTACCCTTAGTTTTTTTCCACTTGTGTTTTCTAGGGAGGTGGGTTTGTCTTTTGAGCCTTGACTAAAAAAGGCACTATGGAGGTGGCAAGAGCCTTGGCCAATATTCGGAAGCCCACGGATGACAGGTGCAAGCCATCCCTTGCGAAGCAGCGTGGCTTGTCAAGCATGTCATCCCGAGCAGACAGACATTGGATCCCCTTAGAATGACATCAGTAATTCAGCCAATTGTTAAAGCTGATCATTCTGTGTTTGTACTGTGGCATCATTCTTGGTGAGGGTAAGATGCTGCTCAGGGTCAGGGTCATACCAGCCTGGGCTACATAATCAGAGAGCTCCTCTATGTCTCTTTTCATGTAGTCCAGGGAGGTACGTCTCAGGTCATTCACACCGGCATGGACAATGACCGAGTCATATTTGTACTTGCTTTGGAGTGACCTGAGTGCTTGTGTTATGTGGCAGATTCTAGCGCCCAACAGGCAGCTTACTGTAACCTTTTCCTTGTTCGATCTGGTGAGCGGGACATCAGTGTGTCTGACTATGGAGTCACCTATTACAAGTGTATCAGGCATGTTGTTTGGCCTTAAGGGCTGTAACTGTTTGGCACACTGACTTTGTGAACTATGTGTTGCATGTGCTATGTTTTGAGGTAGTGGTTGCTTGGGTGTCTGCTTTGGAGGCCTCTGTTGTTTTGGTAGGTTTTAATTAGAGCCTCCGGGAATGTTTTTGTGTGTTTATGTGTTTGGTTTGCAGTTGTGATAGGTCTATGTGAGTCTGGGTTTGTGGTGTGTGTGGTTACCTTCTCCTCCTGACTGTTTTTGCCAGTACTGAGTTCAGAGAGCTCAGCCTCCAGTTTGGCTAAATAGTTGCATCTCTCACATATATTTGTATTTGTTGGGGGGAGGAGGGGGTTGTCTGTGTACATGAGGCAGGTGTAACATTGCCTCAAGATTCCCCGATTCAACATGTTGTAGCTGGCCTTAGAGGATTTTATGTGTGGCCATATTTTTTTACCATAATACTGATCAGTGATTACTTCCCTTTTTGGGTTTTGCTCTATCATGTAGTAGCTTCCTCCTTCTCTTGCATAATGGCTGGGGTCCACCAGGCCAGATGCCTGCGTGTATGGGATTGGGTCTTGGTTTTATTTGGGATTGCATAATCCATGCATTCCTGAATGTGTTCACAGAATGCATTTATAAAGGGTTCTGAGGTCTGGCCAATATTTTCCACAGGCACAAGGCCTTTAATGGATTCCACCTCAGTTTGGAGGAGTGCAACATTTGCTTTACACATGTTTTCACTGTGGTTTTCTGCCCAGGGACTGGGGTCAGGATGTGAATATCCAGTGAGATTACTCTATGGTCTGATCTTACCAGTGAGGGATACACTTCTCATCTTGGGCATAGAGTACCCATGTTGCTGATTATCACATCCAGTATGCTTACCCCTCTTGTGGGAGTGGTAAGTTGTTCCATAGCATTTTGGTTTATGAATTTTAGGAACCTTTGGCCTAGGGTGTTGGAGCTAGAATAATGCTCCCAGTCTATGTTTGAGTATTTTCAGTCGCCCAATATAATGTTGTTTGGAGAGACCTTGATATTTTCATGTCTTCTGAAGTAGGCCAAGTGCGGTTCCTGGAGTTAGGAGGGTGGTCTGTAGCAGGCTACTAACTGGGAGGCAGTTTTAGCCACTGTTACTTGCCCGTGGATAGTCCATGCTGCTTCTTGCTGTGGCACCAACCTAGGGGTGTGGTTATCCTTGACAATTATTGATAGTCACCCTCCTTTTGTAGTTTGTTCCATGTTTTGGGGCTGTAAAGCAAGGTATGAGGTGTAACCTGGTAGTGTTAGGGTGCTCTTGTGAGCCTTGACCCAGGTTTCTGTTACAGAACAGATATCATCATTATCCATGCTGAGGAGAGTTTGGACTGCATGCACCTTGCAGTTTAGACTTCTGGCACTGGGTAGCATTACTTCTAGGTTCTTATCCCTTGTGATACCTATGGAGGTGGGTTTGTGTTTTGAGCCTTACATATTCAAGGCACGGTGGGGGTGACAACAGCCTTTGCCAGTATCCAAAAGGCCAGGGGTGATAGGTGCAAGCCATCCATAGCAGGTGGAGCATCGTGTCTTGCTCAGCATGTCATCCCAGGCTGACAGGCATTGTATCCCCTTTGACTAAAAGCAATACTTAAGCCAATTATTGTAATTGATCATCTTGTCTTCATATTGTGGCATCATGCTTGGTGATGGTAGGATGTTAGTCAGGGTCATCAAGTTTGCATATACTACATGGTGTTACATTGCTTAACACATGGCAATCATGCCTCAGGTGGTGCTGCAGGGCTGTCTATGTTGGATGCACATACTACACTCCCTGTACATGTTTGAAAGCAGGTTGTATCGACTTAGGCATCCCTTTTACTATATGTGTGAGTCAGAGAGAGGTATCATTTCCAGGGTTCCTACTGAGCCAGTGTATGTGCTATGCATTGCCTCTTTGCCAAGGCCAAGGCATAGTGGGCACGCCTCCTTCTGCCTACTGGGGCAGGCTCAGGTTGTTCCTCCTCCGAGTCATGCTTTGCCTATGATGGCCTTGGCAATGGTGGGGGGCTGTTTGGCCCAGCCCTATGCTGGTCCTGCTGCAGCTGTTTTTGCAGAATCATATTATGTAGCATAGCACATACCATGACAATTTGGGTACATGTAGTTGGTGAGTACTGCAAGGCTCCACCAGATGTGTCCAGGCACCGGAACCGTGACTTGAGCAACCCAAACACATGCTCGATTACATTTCGTGTTTGTGCATGTGCCTCATTATGGCGTTCTTGTTCAGGTGTGTATGCATTTCTGATGGGTGTTATCAGCCACGGCTCCAGTGAGTAGTCAGCATCCCCCACTAAGTGACCATGTGGGATGTCCCCATTGGCAAATGTCTGGTACAGCTGCGTCAAATGCCAGATATGGGAATCATGGTAGCTTCCAGGGCAGCCAGCACACACATTCATTATTATGCCCTGGGCATCACACACGACCTGGCAGTTGATGGAGGGGAAGCCCTTGCGGTTAATGTAGGCCCTACCCCGCTCACCAGCTGGTGCTTTGATGCGTATATACGTGCAGTCTATTGCACCCACTACCTCAGGGTATTCTGCTATTTGCTGGAAGAGACGCATATTGCTGGCCAATACCTCACGGGAATTGGGGAAATATACATGATCACCAACATGTGCTGACATGGCATCCAGGAACTGGTGCAGTACCCTGGATGCTGATGCCTGTGATATCCCCATCATATCACCAGTTGGTCTCTGGAAGGTACCAGTTGTTAGTATTCTTAGGCCAACACATACCTTGGTTTCCACTGGGATGGGTTCCCCTCTGTTGGTTCTGTGTGTGAGGCGTGGTCTGCACAGCTCAACAATTTGCTGTAGGAGGTCTCTGTCCACTCTATAGTGCTCCACTATCTCCAGCTCATGTAACCCCTGGTAGGTGACCCTGGGCTTGTACACTCTTCTCAGTCTCCTCACTGTGGGTTGTCCGGCAGCATTTGCATAGTCACCACCCTCAGCATGTTGCATATGTCTCCTTATAACAGCTATAGCAGCCCCTAGCATTTTTGGTCTGAGTGAAGCTTTTTCAGTTTTCACTTCTAATAGCTTACTCCTCTGTTGCAGTGTCTCTTGAGAGAAACATACTGCACTGTTGTTTGCAGAGTTTTAAGTGCTGGGCTGGGATACTGTTCTGCCTGTGTAATTGCCTGCTTCTGATTGTTTTCACCTGCTAGCTCTGCCAGTATTCCCTGCTAGCTTCCTACTATTTCTTCTGCTTCCTTTTTCCTTTCTGTTTCCTCAGGGGGGAGCGATGAGCATACAAGTGCAAACATGCTCACAGCGGCTAACATGTGCGCACATATGCTTAGATGGACTACAATCTGCTTATTCGGGTTAAACCGCGCGCACACCAGCGCAAACAAGCTTACAGGTCTTTAAACAGGCTTCTACATGCTTACTCCACCTTAAACGCACGCACTCACGCTTACACGCGCGCACTCTATCTTACTCGCGCCTCCCAGCATGCACACGTGCGCATGCACGCCCAGCAAGAAACGTTGGTGTCATCCATAGTGTACACCTTCCATTTCTTGGCTTTCCCATGCCTACTTGTTGACACTCCTCTTTCCATGATGTGTGACTGACATCTTTCACATGCCACTGTGCTCCAATGAGCTTCATTTCTTTCATACATACCCTCTGTGATGTCACCTATCTCCTACTCTGTTACTCTTCCTTATCCTACTCTTACACTCCAGGGAATGTGCTCATTTGCTATGTGACAGTGCGATTCACTATCTTACCACTCATTTACATAGGATTGCCTACTAATGCTTAGTTACATGTCTTCCACTCAGCTTCCCCCATTAGCAACCCCTACTCGGTGGCCATGTTGTTTTCAGCCTGCTATTCCCTTACATTGTACATTCATGCTTTGCATAAAACCCACAAATTTAAATTTTAATTTTTCTGTTTTTTATAGTGCAGCCTGTTTGCGCGGCGCTACATTTAAACATCGGCAATCGCCGAAAAAAAAAAAACATTTTTATTTCATTTTTACATCGGGGTACGTTGCCAGTGGCCACATATTTGGCCATTGGCATGCTGCCTAACATATGCAACCTTTATTTGGAGCTGACAAGGCTCCATTGTGTTATTTGCAGGACGGTACTCAGTCAACTGAGTACATTTCTGCAGATAACACGGCTCTTACACAGGCAGGTTTCTGCTTCCTGGATCACTAACTTACCTCATTTGCATGCCTTTCGGCTGCAAGTGAGGTAATTAGCATATCCACACCCTGTCCGTATAAGAGCCGTTTTAGGTGCTCTCTTACACGCAAATACAGGTTGTTCCTGGATCGTTATGGCTGCATGGAGTCTTACACTACTCTTAGACTCCATGTAAGTCATCGTGAATCCTGCCCAATGTTTTTGCACATGAAGTAAATAAAAAAATTGTGTGAAGGTAATTCATGTGACTGGGGTTGCTTAAACAATCAAAGATGGTAATAAATGTATCCAGTCAAGAACAGACTCTGTAGCAATGTGAGTTTGTGCAAAAAACTACAATTATTTGTTGCTGGTGTATGAGTTATTGTTTATATGCAGGTTTTGTGCAGCAAGAAGACCTTAAACAGAAAAATGACTGCACTGAAGCATACATTTAAAATGACTGAACATACTAGATAAGTTAATTCTACAGGGGAAGACAAAGCAACTTACAATGAAATAGAGAGTAGTGACATTATATATAAAACAGCAAATGACATTCTAGATTAAAATGTGTCAGTGTTATTTAAGGAAGTGAGCATCACAAGTTAAAAAAGTGATGTATAATTAGGCAACACCAACTAAACTATCTGAAAAGTTAGTAAAAAGGTGTTAAAATGTTATATAGAAGCATCTCAATTCAAAACCCCTTAATAAATACATATAATTTGGGGTTTCATATTGGAAGCCAAATGAGGAATGAAACAATTTTGGAATCTATGGCACGGCTGCATAGATTAGGTAAAAAGTGCAAGTTTGTAGAAGGATTTGTATATGAATTTTACTGTGGTGACCTGACAGTAATAACTCTAACAACTTAGCAATAAATTATGCTGGACCTCAGACAGTCTACCGTGCAAGACAACTGGCACCCCTATGTCATCAGAACAGCCATATGCACAACGACAATGTATTTAACTCTGTGTGTCACCTCAGGGAGTTGTACATGTTCCAAATTACAGCAGAGACACTCTAGAGACTAGGTAGAATTTGTCTGCATTAAGAAAGTGAAATGGAACATCAGTACTGTGTAAAATGTCTACAAGAAATGACTCGCCTCAACATACTACTAGTGGTAACTAGTTCAGGTCAGAAAATTTTAAGACACTCTTGAAGCAAAATAGTATCAAACAGTGGTGGCTGGTGACTTCAAATCAAAGGGGAGCTGCAGGAGACAGCTGAATGGGTGGGGCCAATGGGAAGGGGTGCAGCCAACTAGAAAGGGGAGAAGCTATGCTCAAAACCACAAAAACTGGAACTTTAATTAAATACACTGCCCTGGGTGCCAAACCGTCATTATGAGAGTCCAATCAAGACAAAATGAAGTGTAGAAGAAAAAAAATATTTCAATGCATTAGCTGCATGACAGCTTACTTAATACCTAGATGGAAACAAAAAGGTTGTAAGGCATGAAAAAATAAATTACTTTTTAAATACATTACTGGAATGCCAGTCAAAGTCAAGTATAAGAACAACAAGCAGCACACAACTCAAACCACTTCTCCTTGCACTGCAGTTCTAATTATAATTTATATTCAGCTTCATAAAAGTACCAAGTAACATGCTGAAAGTAGCAATCTCTGTGATACCTCCACTTGTAAAAATGTTTCTTATCCAAAAAAGACCTGCTGCCTGACAACAACTATATACTTGTTTCATGGGGAAAACATGATCAAAGTAAAAAATGAACAGCAAACAAGAAACAAGCTCAAGATAAATTGTTTAAAGGATTACTGCACAGGTTATGGACCACACATGATAGATTGGCATTCTGTTTAGTTTACGGGTAAAGCCTGCAAAGATGACTGCAAGTCTCTAACAATGGTAATGAGTTTCTTAAAATACTGTAACCCTGTCCTTTATTACAAATACTGGAAATTGTAAAACATATATAACCACAAGTATATATGTTAACTAACAATGAACTCTAATGTATCTCTCTTATCAAACGATCACATGACTGTTATATTACTTTATACTCAACCTTTTTAGTATTATACTTTTTAAACTCCTTCTTTTTATTCTAAATACCTCTTACTTTATTTGTTATACAATTGTATATTATATTTTGTGCTATGTTGGAGCTTTTCTCCCCGGGCCTCTACTGAAAATGGAAATATATCCAGTTGGACTAGCCCGGTTAACAAATGTAAATAAATAAATAAATAAATACTGAAATATGCATTTTAATACCCAAGGCTTATACGTTATATAGTTATGTAAGTATTCTCTGCATGGCAACAACAAAAAGGTTTTCAAAGTTGGTAATTCTTTAACAATATGCTTATTAAAACTTACTTGCATCTTACTATCTTAGACAAGCTTACCTGTTGGTCATGAAAGCATTGCTACTCAAACACAAAGCAACGGGCACTTTCTGAATAATAAGAAGCATAAATTAACAGTATAAAAATATGACAGAAAACCAGAACATTCTGCAAAATCAAACCAGTACAGATGAAAAGCCACTGTAATACTTGTGTCTAACTTGGATGGGGGGATACTCTGCAAACGTACACTGCATAACTGCTCCTTGCCTTGCTTGGACACATCCAGAGTCACTACATGGGGGAATGGGGTGCAACAAGAATGTCACAATTTGAATGTCTCTGGCTGACTGTGATAACCCTGACACATTTGTCATACCTCTCAACCTCAAAGCAAGAAATCTGGACAAAGCCATACACAGAAGTGGGAAAAAGGCCCAAAAATAAGGACAATATTTAAATATTGCTCTTATAAACTTTCTAATAGTAGATCTTGCATTTCTGAAGGGTATGAAATCTGAAACTCAAATGTCTATTATTTTCTAACTTCAGTCTTTAATGATTTGCCACTAATTTGCCAGAAAACCACAATTTTATGAAAAATGGACCAAAAATGTGATGCAAAAATATAAAATAGCCACACAATACAGCTGGGAACCTGTCAAAGAAAGGACACTTTTTTAATATTAGTACTGTCAACTTGAGCAGCTGACAAAATAAACAAATCTACATGCATTTCTGAAATAAAAGTAATCTATAACTCTGATTATTACAGTTATTTATTAATTGTAAACCCTCCACATTTTCTTCCAAAATTGCCATTTTGCGGAGGGATTATTAGAGGGAGAGCAACATTTTGAGCCAAAATCGGGGACAGTTGAGAGGTTTGGATATGCCTAATTCTATAAAACAATTTATTTGCACTTACCTCTAAACCTATTAACGCATGAAATCTGGACAAGGCCAAATATATTGGGGGAACATACAAACAGTACTAAAAATTGCTCCTGTATAAACTTAGTTGATAGAATAACAGGTCTTGCTTTAACATGCATTTTTCTGAAGGTTATGAAATCTGAAACTCAATGTCTGTCATTATAGGTTCATAGGTTTATACTAGGCTATCTGCCCCAAGGCATTTATAAGCCTAGCCCGAATTTTTGTGGCTTACGCCACCCCTTATATGAAAAAATACTGTACCCATTAGTTTGTTGTGCCTCTGTCCAGCAGTGACACAGAGATGATTCCCGGGGTAAACCTATGATCTCCCATCCACAGGTCAAGATTTCTCTTGAACAGAGCCAGCGAGGTGCACTGCCTCACATGGACTGGGACTCTATTCCACAGCATAGGGAGTCTCTGAGTGATAAATCTATCCCTCCAGCACGTCCTATTTATATCCGTGCTAAGGTTTAAGTCACTTGCTCTAGTGGTTTTGGTGGATTTGGATTTTTTGAGGTGGAGCATGTCCATTAACTCTGGGTTGGACATGGCCTTGTATGTCAGGCACATGTCACCTCTGAGCAGACGGTATGTGACTGAATAGAGCTGGAGTTTCTTCAATCTGGCAGCATATGACAGATTTTGGAGTCCCTTTATCCTTTTGGTGAGAAACTTTTGGGGTCTCTCCAATTGCTGCAGATGTCGGGCGAGATACATCCTGAATGGGGCATTGTACTCGATCATTGGTCTGATAAGTGAAGAGTACAGGGGAACAATGACCTCACTAGATCTGGATGTGAATCCCTTCATGATCAGGTGGGCAATGTAGAAGGTCTTTCTAACCACTTTAGCAACGTGAGTGTCAATGATTTAATTCCTAAATGATTTGCCAGAAAACCACAAATTTTATGAGGAACAAACCAAAAATAAGAAGCAAAAATCTATTCATTCTGTGAATATCTGGACAGTTGAGAGGTATAGTTCAGCCGGGGCTGTCTTTGAGTTTGCCGCCCTTCCCCCTCACAAAATCATGGTCGAATGGAGCCTCCCTCCTGCAGCCATTCCAATGTCCCATTACTTGGCTATTTCACCCCATTTAACATAAACACTGTAATGTGCATACTGCTTTACTTCTACAATGATTTGAATTTCATTTGAAAGTTTTATTTTGCATTTTACAGCACAAACACTAAGACATCTGCTAAACAATGCAATGCAGTCTCACAATGAAAATAGACTTAGCATTAAAACTTCTCTGCTCTTGAAACTCACATTCATTGAAATAGCATTGAAATCCACATTCAAAGAAAATACATTTGGCTAGTATAAAGATTAACTTTGGGCTGTTTTCAAATGATAGGCCCCTTGCACACAAGACATACATGTGTTGTGTGATACACCTTCCTGACTGAATTGAATTATATTCCTTGTATAATACAGTACAGTTGTTAGAGGGTGTTTTTAATTTATTGTTTTGAACATTTTTCCAGTAAACAATGAAACAAAATGCATGCACCAATAATGACAAAACTGCCCAATTGAGAACATTTCCATCATAAAAGTCTTCTCAATCTTCTACAATCCACCAGTATCAGTAAATATGCACAATCTCTGCAGAAGTAAAAGTCATCTAAATAATTCCACATTAAAGAGATATGTAACTAATGAAGAGGTTGCTGCTAACAAACAACTTTATATTTCATTGTTTCATCTACAAATAAAGTGCCTGTATATTCGCCAAAGAGGACATTGTCAGTATGGTAGCATCCACCCCCTGTGGGAGGAGAACCCACAGCCTTCTGCATCAAAAGTAAGTACACTACCTGTTGTGCTATTAATAATGCAAGCAGACTTACTACAAGCAACACTAAACTTCTCTTCCCCTGTAGCTCTCAGCTCCTTGTAAAATCTAATTGACACTCAACTGCATCTCTCAACTTCTCAACTTCACAGCACAAGAAATCTGGAAAAAGCCAAAATTTATTGGGGCAGGGACAAAAGCCCAAAAAACAGGGACACATTTTAAACATGGCTTGTATAATCTTGGAAATTTGCTAATATAAAATGCTGCGTTATCACCATACATTTTACTGCCAAGTCTTGAACTCAGGACCCTGTGCAAAACAGTCAGAGCAACATACCATTATGCCAAATCAGCTGTTTTATGAAAGAGATGAAGACTGAAACTTAAATGGCTACCATTTAGTGAATTCAGTTCTCACCATAGCTGTCAACCTCTTAGCACAAAACACCTGGACAAAGCCAGTAATGGGGGAATACAGCCCTCAAACATATTCACTGAATTCAGTTCTCACCATAGCTCTCAACCTTAGCAAAAGAAGCCTGGACAGAGCCAATAATGGGGGAATACAGTCCCAAACATAGGGACAAATTTCAAATATTCATCTTATAAACTTAGAAAATCACTAGAATAAAAGGTTTTGTGTTACTATGTACTTTCTGAAGACTATGAAGTCTGAAATTCAAATGCCTGTCAGTTTTATTTATTTAACATTTGTTAACCAGGAAAGTCTGACTTGGAACAAAAGCCAATTTTCAGCAGAGGCCCAGGGAGAAGTACTGCAGACACATGTATTTGTAACATGGGAGGACACCACAGCAAACCCACACACAAACACCGGGAGGACATACAGACTCCACACAGAAGGCACCCCAGCCAAGAATCAAACCAGAGAACCTCTAGCTGTGAGGCAACAATGCTATCACTGCACCATTAACTATTTAAGGAATTAAATATTAAGAAACCACAGATTTTATGAGGAACAGAACAGAACAAAATATGAGGCAAAAATCTGTAAAAGTTTCACAAATGTGGTGGGTAGAGAATTCATGCTCTTGTTACTTACACCTGGGGTACAGGGTTCAAGCCTGAGGTATTCTCTAACCACCACCTGAGCTCTCTCTATAGCCACCAGTATAAATCAACTTGGGCATTACACACACACACACACACACACACACACACACACACACACACACACACACACACACCCTGTTCGCTTCATTCATACTTTCAAATAAACTGCTCGGCTGTTTGCTTCATTCATACCTTCCATGATAATAAACTCCAAAGCTGGCTCTGCAATGATAATAAACTCCACAGCTTCAGCTCGTCTCTGCACTCGTGCTGGAATGCACACTTCTGGTTTCCTGGAACTGGTTGCGAACATTCCAAGACTGCTGACCTTGCTGTCCAATTCCCTTCCAGTCTAAGCCGTTAGCACCGCATAGACTTCTGGGGCATCAGCAGTCTGCTTCCTGAATTCGGATTGGTAAGGCAGCAGTCCAGATTCACTTTCTATGTGAGGGAGAAGTTAAAATTGGATTGTACCATTGTGGTTCACAGCTGGGGGGGGGGGCCTGCAGTCCGACATCACGAGCTGCCACTGGTATCAAATAATTTATGCTTACATGCAATCATAAATGGACTGGATGAACAAGGAGTACAGAGATTTAAAGAAATTGTCAGGGATAAGTAGTGTAAACCCTTGCAACATATAAGACATTTTATTTGCTTATTGAAACAGCATGCATAGAACCACAAATGCAATACCAGCAATTATATTATTAAACAGAAATGTGTGTTTTAGATTGGTCCTGGTGAAATAAGATGTGCAGAGACTACTGCTCAAATAGTTTTAACATATAAAAGAGAGACAACCAAAAATTGTTTTACCATAGATCAAAAAGTGATGATTACAAACTGCATGCATGTCAAACAAACTAGACATGTTTCAAAGAATGGGTCTTAAGGGAGAAGCTATAAACCACTTAAGAAATGTTTAATGAGTAGATGGTCAACAGTCAGCTATTAGGTACTGTAAGTGAGCATGGAAGAACCACCTGATGAATAAGATGCACAAAACTAATGACTGCAACAGCTCACACTCAACAAACTAGATTTTAATTCCAGGACACATACATGTCTACACTTGTAAAGAAAGGTGGATCACCAAGACCATTTTCAGAAGGAATGCCTTACCTGTCTCACACCCAAAGAGGGAAGAGAGACCTGACCTTTGAGTAGTTGACCAGATAGGGGTGGATAAGTAGGACAGTTGCATGCCATCAAGGCATCAGGATGTTGATGTGATGGCATCCCCACTGGAAGGCTTACACAGGGGTGTCTATCCAAATCACTGTAACAGTTTTGAGGTTCAAAGGGATGTTATCTTATACATATGAAAAGCCCTCAGATGCTAAATGGATGAGATAGCATCTGTATAATCAGACTACAAATGTTATTAAGCTTAGTATAAAATACTGCCACTAAATAAAACACAGCTAAGTGATATAGCAGCACTGTACATCAATGTTTTCAATAACCAAAGTAACATTCATCCTTAAAATATGAAAATGCCTGGGATTCTAGGACATTGGTCTAGAGAGAATAATACCAGCATTTGAGAAAATATGCTTAAGTGGCCTCATTAGCTTACAAATGCAGTACATTGTTAAAAAATATATTTAGTAGCTTATATTTTCTTTTGAGAAATTAGAAAAAAAGTTCATATAAAACAAGTAAAGCCCAAATTATTATATCACCAAATCATTCTGTTGACATGTGGACCAAAGGAACGTCAGTAGAAAGGTGCGCATGCATACACTCATCATCATCATCTTTCAGCTGTTCCCATTAGGGGTCGCTACAGCAGATCACCTGTTTCCATTTCTTCCTGTCCTCTGCATCTTGCTCTGTCACACCAACCACCTGCATGTCCTCTCTCACCACATCCATAAACCTTATCTTAGGCCTTCCTGTTTTCCTGTTACCTGGTAGTCTCATCCTTAGCATCTTTTTCCCAATATACTCAGCATCCCTCCTCAACACATGTCCAAACCAACATAATCGTGCCTCTCTGGCTTTGTCTCCAAACCTTCCACAATCAACTGCTATGAATTAGGCATTGCCATACCTCTTAGCTGTTCCTGACTTTGCAGAACATCCATTATTTTGCCTCAGCTTTTTCCCGTCTCTCAAAATTTTTGATTTTCTAGTTAATCGATGAAGACTGCAATTAGTCAGAAATGCAGGTCATTAGAGTTTCATACTTCTTTTATTTAAAATAACCATATTGATGAAAAACCTGTTGTATTAACTTTTTAAAAATGAATTCAAGTAATATTTACATATTGTCCCTGATTTCGGTCGTTGCCTCCCCCTGCGCTATTTTGACATTATTCAGAATTCTTCAGCAAAGAAGTTGAGAGGTATGGGTATGGTGTTATGCTTTCCCCCTTCAGTTTAACCTAGCACTTCCTTGATTTTCTTATTTTCCTCATTGGTTAGACATGTGTAGGCATAGTCAATATAGTTAAATAGCTACACTTTTTTCTAAGGATCTCAGAAACTTTATGGCCTAGAGCACAGAATGTTTAGAACTGTCTAAACTAGTATCAAATGTATAAAACTATACAAAATATGCTTGATTTATAGAGACGTGCCTGTAACTTTTTATATCGTTGTATGTGGCAACAGCTGAAAATAATGGGACCATTTCAGAAGTGTACAGAGACAGCATTTTGAGGGCTGAGTACATAGGTTCAAACCAGAGAACCTCTAGCTGTGAGGCAACAATGCTATCACTGCACCATTAACTATTTAAGGAATTAAATATTAAGAAACCACAGATTTTATGAGGAACAGAACAGAACAAAATATGAGGCAAAAATCTGTAAAAGTTTCACAAATGTGGTGGGTAGAGAATTCATGCTCTTGTTACTTACACCTGGGGTACAGGGTTCAAGCCTGAGGTATTCTCTAACCACCACCTGAGCTCTCTCTATAGCCACCAGTATAAATCAACTTGGGCATTACACACACACACACACACACACACACACACACACACACCCTGTTCGCTTCATTCATACTTTCAAATAAACTGCTCGGCTGTTTGCTTCATTCATACCTTCCATGATAATAAACTCCAAAGCTGGCTCTGCAATGATAATAAACTCCACAGCTTCAGCTCATCTCTGCGCTCGTGCTGGAATGCACACTTCTGGTTTCCTGGAACTGGTTGCGAACATTCCAAGACTGCTGACCTTGCTGTCCAATTCCCTTCCAGTCTAAGCCGTTAGCACCGCATAGACTTCTGGGGCATCAGCAGTCTGCTTCCTGAATTCGGATTGGTAAGGCAGCAATCCAGATTCACTTTCTATGTGAGGGAGAAGTTAAAATTGGATTGTACCATTGTGGTTCACAGCTGGGGGGGGGGGGCCTGCAGTCCGACATCACGAGCTGCCACTGGTATCAAATAATTTATGCTTACATGCAATCATAAATGGACTGGATGAACAAGGAGTACAGAGATTTAAAGAAATTGTCAGGGATAAGTAGTGTAAACCCTTGCAACATATAAGACATTTTATTTGCTTATTGAAACAGCATGCATAGAACCACAAATGCAATACCAGCAATTATATTATTAAACAGAAATGTGTGTTTTAGATTGGTCCTGGTGAAATAAGATGTGCAGAGACTACTGCTCAAATAGTTTTAACATATAAAAGAGAGACAACCAAAAATTGTTTTACCATAGATCAAAAAGTGATGATTACAAACTGCATGCATGTCAAACAAACTAGACATGTTTCAAAGAATGGGTCTTAAGGGAGAAGCTATAAACCACTTAAGAAATTTTTAATGAGTAGATGGTCAACAGTCAGCTATTAGGTACTGTAAGTGAGCATGGAAGAACCACCTGATGAATAAGATGCACAAAACTAATGACTGCAACAGCTCACACTCAACAAACTAGATTTTAATTCCAGGACACATACATGTCTACACTTGTAAAGAAAGGTGGATCACCAAGACCATTTTCAGAAGGAATGCCTTACCTGTCTCACACCCAAAGAGGGAAGAGAGACCTGACCTTTGAGTAGTTGACCAGATAGGGGTGGATAAGTAGGACAGTTGCATGCCATCAAGGCATCAGGATGTTGATGTGATGGCATCTCCACTGGAAGGCTTACACAGGGGTGTCTATCCAAATCACTGTAACAGTTTTGAGGTTCAAAGGGATGTTATCTTATACATATGAAAAGCCCTCAGATGCTAAATGGATGAGATAGCATCTGTATAATCAGACTACAAATGTTATTAAGCTTAGTATAAAATACTGCCACTAAATAAAACACAGCTAAGTGATATAGCAGCACTGTACATCAATGTTTTCAATAACCAAAGTAACATTCATCCTTAAAATATGAAAATGCCTGGGATTCTAGGACATTGGTCTAGAGAGAATAATACCAGCATTTGAGAAAATATGCTTAAGTGGCCTCATTAGCTTACAAATGCAGTACATTGTTAAAAATATATTTAGTAGCTTATATTTTCTTTTGAGAAATTAGAAAAAAAGTTCATATAAAACAAGTAAAGCCCAAATTATTATATCACCAAATCATTCTGTTGACATGTGGACCAAAGGAACGTCAGTAGAAAGGTGCGCATGCATACACTCATCATCATCATCTTTCAGCTGTTCCCATTAGGGGTCGCTACAGCAGATCACCTGTTTCCATTTCTTCCTGTCCTCTGCATCTTGCTCTGTCACACCAACCACCTGCATGTCCTCTCTCACCACATCCATAAACCTTATCTTAGGCCTTCCTGTTTTCCTGTTACCTGGTAGTCTCATCCTTAGCATCTTTTTCCCAATATACTCAGCATCCCTCCTCAACACATGTCCAAACCAACATAATCGTGCCTCTCTGGCTTTGTCTCCAAACCTTCCACAATCAACTGCTATGAATTAGGCATTGCCATACCTCTTAGCTGTTCCTGACTTTGCAGAACATCCATTATTTTGCCTCAGCTTTTTCCCGTCTCTCAAAATTTTTGATTTTCTAGTTAATCGATGAAGACTGCAATTAGTCAGAAATGCAGGTCATTAGAGTTTCATACTTCTTTTATTTAAAATAACCATATTGATGAAAAACCTGTTGTATTAACTTTTTAAAAATGAATTCAAGTAATATTTACATATTGTCCCTGATTTCCGGTCGTTGCCTCCCCCTGCGCTATTTTGACATTATTCAGAATTCTTCAGCAAAGAAGTTGAGAGGTATGGGTATGGTGTTATGCTTTCCCCCTTCAGTTTAACCTAGCACTTCCTTGATTTTCTTATTTTCCTCATTGGTTAGACATGTGTAGGCATAGTCAATATAGTTAAATAGCTACACTTTTTTCTAAGGATCTCAGAAACTTTATGGCCTAGAGCACAGAATGTTTAGAACTGTCTAAACTAGTATCAAATGTATAAAACTATACAAAATATGCTTGATTTATAGAGACGTGCCTGTAACTTTTTATATCGTTGTATGTGGCAACAGCTGAAAATAATGGGACCATTTCAGAAGTGTACAGAGACAGCATTTTGAGGGCTGAGTACATAGGTTCATACTTGGCTATCTGCCCTAGGGCATTTATAAACCTAGCCAGAATGTGTTTGGCTTTCGCCACCCATTTTAAATTTATTTTGCTATGCCCTTTTTCGAGGTTAGTATACTGTGCCTCTGTCTAACAGTGACACAGAAGTGATACCCGGGATAAACCTACGATCTCCCATCCACTCATCAAGATTCCTCTTGAAGAGAGTCAATGAGGGACTCTGCCTAACCTGGACTGGGATTTTATTCCAGAGTGAAGGGAGCCTCTGGGTTAGGAATCTGTCCCTCCAGCATGTCCTATTTATTTCAGTGCTGAGGTTCAAGTCTCTCGAGCGCATAGCTCGATGGGATTTGGATTTTCTGAGGTGCAGCATGTCCATTAATTCCGGGTTGGACATGGCTTGATACGTCAGGCACAGATCGCCTCTGAACAAGCAAGGGTCCTTTCTTTCACCTCCACTAACTACCTTGATGATAGCAAACTCAGATGCTCATAAGCCTAGTACTTATTATACAGCAGGAACTTCTCATTGTTACATTTGTTAATGCCTGTTATGTACTTCACAGATAAAGATTCTAGTTGTCTACTGATGTACTATGTTCTTCATCTGTAAATATGTTGCAAGTAATTTCTATGTTAAATTGTTAATCACTATGTAATCCAATGTAACTACTGTCTGTTTATTTTACTGTGGAGCTTTTCTCCCCGGGCCTCCGCTGAAAATGGACCCACGTCCAGTCGGACACTCCCGGTCAACAAATTTAAATAAATAAATAAATAAAACAGGCGGTATGCCACTGAGTAGAGCTGGAGTTTCTTTAACCAGGCAGCATATGGCATCTGTTTGAGCCCTTTGATCCTCTTGGTGAGGTACTTTTGGGGTCTTTCCAGTTGCTGCATGTGTCTGGTAAGGTACATCCCAAAAGGGGCATTGTACTCAATTATGGGCCTGATGAGGGATGAGTAAAGAGGCACGATGACCTCCCCTGATCTAGATGTGAATCCCTTCATGATACATTTTAAATATCAGTTGAAGGTGCTGATCATGTTAAGGCAGCAGCATCATATTAGAGCATTAAAAACTACTTTTCAGGTTACACGGCCACCCCTCTGTTTAAGGGTACATATTTTGTTAAATATAACAAACTGAGCATATGCAAACATAATTTAACACTAATTGTTGGAAGTCTAGTAACTGCGGTAGTTCTGGAAACATAGAAGTGCTTCTCCTATTGGCAATCTACTCTGTTGGTTAAGAGTTATGGGATTTTAAAATTAACTCATATCAGTCCAGAGAAATCTAATCAACTAGATTATGTGTGTTACAATTAAAACTATCAGTGTATTATATAATTAATTTATAGTGCCATTTCGCACGAGGGAGTTTCTCTCTGCTCTGGAAAGAGAGCTTGAAACAGTTTCTGCAGATTGTCTCTTCTCGATAGATGTCGCTGTGGGCTTGCGACTCTTTTACCGAGTAAAGCGAGGGTCCTCATGCTTTGTTGCTTCTTCCGGTTGTTATTCTTTAGCAGAGAGATTGGTTTCTGGGTAACTGCTGTCATTTCAGGAGTGCGGGTTGGAAGCCTCTTAGAATTCGAACGAAGTAAATTATTCTTATTGTAATTGCTGTAAAAATTTAGTTTGTTATTTGCGTAAAAAAGTTCTTAAAATGATAGGACATAGTCGTTAAATATATGCCAATTAAATGTTGCAGTTTGTGCTTTACCTGATTTTTAGGTTGCTATCACTTTGTTAAACCTGATGGCCGGTGTATGTTTGTTAAACAGACTGTTTTAAGTTTAAGATGTAATTATTTCTTATTACAGTGCGTAGAGTGTTAGCAGAATTGTGTTGGAGGTGAACGTTTTAGCAAGCGTTCCAGGTTTTCGCGATGCTTGTTTTTGACTGCGGAAGTACAGTCGCAGAAGACAAAAAGTGGCTTTCTGCCCGTGCGTATTTGTGAGGTGGTACTAAAACAACGCAATTAAGTCGTATTATACATTGCATTTTAGAAACCAGAAATCTTATTTGAGTTCGAAGTATTTTCTCATGGGAGTCTATTGCTATCGACATGCTTTTTCGGAATGCTGTAGCAAAATGTCAGGCGATTTGGTTTTTAACACTATATTATGCGATCTCTATTCACGGAGTAGCAGGTTCTATGTAACAATCTTTTAGCAATTCTGTGTACGTGTTTTAAACAGTTTTTATGGATATTTTAATTTGTGGTATCGGTGGAAGCGTATTGTGCACATTGCATATTTTGTACGGCAAGCTCGATCGGTATCATGCTGTTTACATCAATTCTCTGCTTACTGCAGTTATTTTTGACGCTATTGCTTTTATTACTAAGGTTTTACTTTTTATTTTTTATTTACGTTTACGATGCTCTCAGCGTCATTTAAAACTGAACGCTCCCTGCCATTTTGTTCTGTTTTAGCGGAAAGCAATCATGTAGGCCCGACGATGAACTGACCAATAGGGAAGGCCCACACAGTCACCTCGTGACGTACGTTTTTGTGCGTGTGAAATGGAGAAAATTGTTTATGTAAAAAAAATATAAACCATTTGTGCATATATTTTTTGTTTAAAAAAAGTATGTAAAACATGTTTTGTGATTATGTGTGAACTAACTCCGAAATGCGCAGTAGGAAGCTCCGCAAGTGCACGTCCACATCCCACTTACCGTTTTACGTTTAGGCTAAAGGAATAATGGTTGATAGAAATGCATAATCGGATTTTGTGCCAAACGCGTTACTGCATTGTAACAGGTACAATGTATTAAGTAATGGTATAACTCTCAACGTCTTTGTACAATAATTCAGACAAAGCCAAAATATAGAGAACATATCAAAAAAGGATGGATTTTAAATATTCCTGTTCTAAACTCCCAAATTTGATGCAATGAATTTGCATTGGTATTCATTTTTTTTTTTTTTTGAAGGGTACGATGTGTGAAACTCGGTACTTTGACTTTAATCCTGCATAGCTTGCTAAAAAAAAAAAACCGCGTCTGCGAAATTCTGGTTAGTTGTAAAATTGACAATATGAAACTTAGAGATAGGAGTCTAAATAGCATTTCTTGTAAACTAGTATTTTGCACATAGTTTCTAATTCCTTTAAAGGGATTTGAGCATACTACTGTTTTAACTCATTATTTCTACATCCATTTATTGATCCAAGTGTTTTAAAAGATGTCTCTTGGAGCAAGAAATCTGGACAACGATATAAGTAAAAGTAGGACAAAGGGCCAACAGTGTGGACAGCTTTTAAATATCGCACTTACAAACTTAGAAAGTTGATAGAAAAACAGGTTTTACATTAACGTGGATTTTTCTGAAGGGTATAAAGTTTAAAACTTAAATGTCTGATTTTCTAATTTCAACTCTTAATGATTTTCCACTAATGTACCAGAAAACCACAATTTTATGAAAAATGGACCAAAAACATGAGACCAAAATTTGTCCATTGCGAAAATCTGTATAGTTGGGCAGTAGCATAGTACTGTCAATCAGCTGAACATTGTATCTGCAGCACTGCATTTGTTTAAGAAAGCTTAATTCTGATAGTGTAACGAAAAGTGTGTGTCACGACATTGCTTACTAGGAATATCGTACAACCAGTGGTGGCAGCCCACTCTTTTGGTGGTTGATGGGCAGTTTTGCCAGATATACCATTTTTTTCACCTGTAGGTTCGTAGTTAAGTGCTGGGGTAGATTCCCTTGTAGGCTGTTTTATGCCTGTTTCTCTCTTTGTGCTCTAACCTATTCTATGTGGTTAGAGCTAGGCCTTAACCATCCCATGGTTTATTACCACCATTGATGAGTAACTGGGATGTGCCATAGATAATTTGATGGGACCTGTGCATGGGGTAAAACATTTAGGAGCTGCCTTTGTCCATTAGTGGTACATGGGACAGTCCTGGGGTAAATTTTCTGTTCCCTATCCATAGTTACAAGTTGTATGTGAATATGGGCAGGGATGAACTTTGTTTTATGTGGATGGGGCGTTTACTCCAGTGCAGCGGTATCCTCTCAGAGATATGCCTATCCTTCCAAAACTGTTCTGTTGAGGTTGTAGAAGTTTACATCTCTTGAACGAGCATTTCTGATGGCATTTGACTTGGTGGTGTGCAGTAAATCCATCAGTGTTGGGTTGGAGAATGCTTTGTATATTATATACAGGTCACGTCTTAGTAATCTGTAAGAGCAAAGTATAATATGATTTTGATTTGGTATGTGTAGTTTAGCCCTTGATTCCTCTTAGTAAGGTATCTCTGTGGGTGTTATTGCATGTCTGGACAGGTGCATTACAAAGGGGGAAATATATTCAAAGATTGCCTGGATCTGTGGAAGGTCCTCCTTTACGAGGGTATAAATGTATGCATGTGGCTGACCTTACAACAGTACCTGTTTTGTGCTCCAATCGTAGATTTTGAAGAGGAAGAAGTCGACCAGTAGTATGATCATCTGCAGTACCTTTTTGGAAGTAACGCCAACATTTATGTTCAGTTTATTCTTGGATAATTGCAGAGAGAAACTTGGTAATCCAAGGTGTATGTGGAATAACTGACCAATTTGAGTATGAAATGGGACATGGACTGGTAGGATTCCGCCAAGATAATTCACCCATAATAGCACACCTTTCTGTTTAAGCAGCTGAAGAAATAGCTTTTCCATGTGGATGTAATGAGTAATATCAAAATTTGATTGACGGAAGGAAAGATTTGAACGAACCAAAATTTGAAGATGGAAGTTGGTCAGATCTTCACCTTCTTATTGTAACCTCTAGAACTGAAAGTCCATTGGTTAAGCATATAACAAACAAATTATGTAGTGGAGATGAACAGGCTTAAAATATTAGAGGTGGTGGACAGAATACCTGAAATTATGAACATTTTCTTGGATCTGGCAACAAAAATATTCCTCATGAAAAGGTAAAGAAATAATGGTTGTCTAAAGAGTATTTAGAAGGGGCTAGAGAAAGAAGAGCAAAAGGTAATGGAACCGGTACTTGCCAGAAATTCCTGTGGCTCCTTCAGTGTTGCTGTAGGTCTCTTGGCAGCTTTCCTGACCAATGTCACTTTCCCATATTTTCTCCACTCTTTGACTGTCTTCACTGTGTTCCATGGTATATCCAATGCTGTTTTTTTTTTTTTTTGTACCTTTCAACAATGAGATCCCTTTGCTTTGTAAGCTCTCTCCGAACCATGGCTTTTGCTGTAGCAGCCAACTGAGTAAATGTTAAGAAAATCCTACTAGGACAGCTGAAGTTAATTTGGGATTAATCAGTCTCTTTAATTGATGGCAGGTGTACCCAAGAAGACTGAATGCTGTAATTAAAGCAAAAGGTGCTTCAGCAAAGTATTTAAGGGTGTGCACACTTATGCAACCAGCTTATTGTACGTTTTTTATATATTTTTCCCCCTAACAGATTTGTTTGGTGTTCAGTTGAATTGTACAGGTTATGGGTCACATTAAAAGTGGGAAAAGTTTTGAAATGATTTATTGTGTCTCCTATCACAAAAGCCTGGCATTTTAACAGGGGTGTGTGCACTTTTTTTTTTTATAGCCACTGTATATTAATAGTATAGGTCTAGGCAGAATGTGTTAGGTAGGTACTAGGCTATTGGCCCTAGGGCCTACATAAGCCTAGCCGGTACCCTGGCTTTTGCCACCCAAGAAAATTATTTTTCTGTGCTGCTGTCGAGCAGAGCCACAGAAAACATCCAGATTTTTCTTGAGTGCTAATGAGGTGCTTTGTTTGATATAGATAGGTAGTTTGTTCCAGAGTATGGAAAGTCTCTGGGACAGGAATCTATCCCTGCAGCATGTTCTGTTTATTGTGGTGACAAGGTTTAGGTCCCTAGAGTGTGTAGCTTGGAGGGATTGGGATTTCTTTAAGTGGAGCATGGGTTTGACATAGCTTTGTGTGTTAGGCAGAAATTGCCTCTGAGTAGGCGATATGTAATGGAGTAAAGCTGCAGTTTTTTGAGACTGTCTGCGTAGGGCATCTCTTTGAGGTTGGTAATCCTCTGTGAGGTATTTCTGTGACCTTTCCAGTTGTGTCTTGTGAGGTACATACCAAAAGGGGCGTTGTACACTCTAATGGGTCTAATGAGTAGAGGGGAGCAGTAACTTTTTTTTTTTTTTTTCTCCCCTGGATGAGAAACTTTTGTGATGCTGTGCCATGTAGAAGGATTTCCTGACTACTGTGACAATGTGGTTTATCAAAGGAGAGGCTACCTGTGTCCCAAGGTCTCTTTATCACACTTTCGGTGTTAAGTAGACTACTGCCTGTGTGGTAGTTCATGGGTACAGAGTTTTTACCAAAAGGGATGACCATGCACTTTTTGGCGTTAAGCTTGAGGCCATGGCTTTGACACCAGACATCTATCTCAGTGAGGCCCTTTTGTAGGATGTCCACATCTTTTGGAGTTGAACCCTGTGGTACTCCACTTTGTCACTGGTCTAAAGTTGGATTTGGAGTCTGCTACTTTCAAAGTGTGGGTTCTGTCAGTGAGCCGGTTGATAACCCATCTTGTGACATAGGGATTTGTACCTAGTTTAGTGAGTTAATCTATAATTCCAGGGTGGGGGATAGTGTCGAAAGCCTTGGCGAGATCTAGATAGGCTGTATGAACCACCTTACACTCTTCTATGGCTTTTGTGACCACTTCAAAGAAGTCCAGGTTTAGGAGACATGATCTGCCTTTTACAAACCCGAACTGGGTGGGGTCCTGAGTTTGGAGATTACCAATGTCATTGTTTATAAGTTCCATAGCCTTGCAGACCAGTCTCGTTAGGCTAATGGGGCGGTAGTTTCTGGGGTCCGTGGTGACTCCCCCTTTGTGGAGTGGGATAACTGTTGCTGTGCACCATTCAGTGGGCACATAGCCTGAGGTGAGGCTATGATTGAACATGGTACTTAAGTGGGGTGCCAGTTTGTTCTGTAGTTCATGTAGAACGCAGCCTGCGATGTCTGGTCCTATGGATGCTGTGTTCTTGGCTTTGGAGAGTGTTTTTTACCTGTGCAACCGTGATTACAGGAACTTTGCATTCTTCTGGTTTAGAGGTGGGCCCTTTAGTGGATGAGGGGGGGCGGGGTCTGCCAGGATGTTGGCAATATCAGTTGGTTCTATATATTTAGTGCCATTGTGCTGCAACTCGAAGCAGATCTGAGTGTAGCCATTGAGTTTCTTGACATAGCTATAGAATGCTTTGTGGCTGTCTTTAGAGTCAGTGAGTGGCTTTTTTGTTTTCATAACTAGCTTTGGAGGATTTTGAGGGATCTCTGCTTCTTACTGAGGATGACCAAGGGAGTTCCTCCAAACATGGTATTTTACTTTTGCAATAGTTTTCTGTTGTAGAGTTTTTGTGGCAGGGGACCACCAGATTGGCTTCCTTTGTTTGGAGGGTAGCATCTTGGTTCTGTTGGATCCATGCACTCGTTTAAGTACTTATAAACACCATTTGTCTAGGATTTAGCAGTCCTACCTCTTGTCTTGTCAGTGTGGGTGACATGAAGTTTGCCAATTCTGTCTTGAGCGTGAATTTCAAAGGGTTCACTTACTGCTGTAGTAGGGAAGAAAGCCTAGTTTGTATAAGCTAGTATCTGCTGTGGTGCTTGTATGTTTTACAAAACTATAAAGCTGTTTGAACTGAGTGGACTTCTAGCCATTGCATTGTGGTGCTTGAATGGTTTTGGTACAAGTATGCATTATGGTATGGAGTATGAGGTGTCACTAGTAGGTAAAGCATGTGAAATATTAGGTTACTTTCTATTAACGTTCAGTAAAATTGTTAGTCAGAAATCTGGTGCTGAAGAGTTTGTACTGTTTTTGCGACAGGGATGTGAGCCTGAGAAATGGAAATAATAATGTTGACGCGCAAGTAAGCAGGTTGAGTGAGGGGAGTATTGGAGAGGGGCAGTGACCCACACACCTTTGTCGTATACTGTACTTGTGCTACCCTCTGGTAGAGAAGGCAAAAGTGTATAGCCGAGCTCTGCTGTGGATTGCATATCTGATCTCCCCAGTTACCTTGTTCTGGTTTGGGGGGGGGGTGGCAATCTATTTGCAAGCACAGTGTTAAATGCCTTTTAAAAACATTCCTGATACGCATGCACCCAAAAACTACATTATAAGCACACATCATTTTTGTCATACATGCATAAACAAGTACATTTCCAACACTTTGGAGATTTAATTCACAATCTCTCAGTTCATAACAGCCACATGTCACTTCAGGCTGAGGTAATCCACCTTGCATAGTTATGTACATAGTGTATTTGGCATTAGGAATGCCTGTGCATACAGATCCGTCATATATTGTCTCTACAGACATCTATGCTCATCGTGAACCCTATTTTCCCATTTCTGCATGGAGTCTGTGTTTTCAACTATTGCCATGTCTGTCTCTGCCAGAGTCACACAAGTCTTGTTCAGTCCACACTCTGCGTGTTTTTGTGAGGTGAGGGGAATCCCACATTGAGAACATGCAGACACTGTACATTGACAGGAGGTCCGGATTGAACTTTGTTTGGGAGGGTGAGACCTTAACCATTATGCCAACTGATGGTATACACTTGCACTCCCTCTCATAGATGCACATATACTCTTAACTGTATTAGTATGGTCTTTAATTGAAATCTACTGGTGCTGCTAAGCACTGGTGTACAGTTGTACAGTTTTTAGTACGGTTCTGGTCAGTGACTAACTTGGGAGTGTGTGATTTCTGCTATGCAAGATTATTGAGCTGCTAAAGGGATTTGCATGGGTCCCGTCATAGTTGTGTGGGGCAAAACCCTCTGTGCTCATAGTAGGACTGTGCTACTTTGCATTAAGGACTGCTGTGAGTTGAGGCAGTCTTGTGTAATGCACAGAGCAGGTTGATTTGCATACTGTGCGTGTAGTTTTCTTTAGCAGTGACTACCAGCTTTCTGTGGGGTGTTATAAGATGTAAACAATTGTACACTACAGTTTTTGTATTGTCATTTCATGGTTTGGTATTGAATGTTTTCTCTAGTATAATATTTTGTATCTAAGAATACTAGACTTTTATCTTTCTATTTGACTTTTGAACCTTTGCTTTGCTGGAAAAGGGACCCGTGTTTCATTTTGACTGACCTGGTTAACATTTTCTTTTTTCCTTCCTTTCTTTTGGCAGTATAGCATAAAATAGAAAGTTTATTGTAGAAAAAAAGCAGCATGATCTTTAATATTTTACATTCTTCAAAAATAAAATGAAAACATCTGCCGTTCTAATTATAACAAATTAGACACCATATAAAAACATTAAGAATTTGTAGGTCAGTCATTTATTGTACAGTTTGTAGTGGAATTAAAGGTAAGCTTGTCTAATACAAATGGGAATTGTAATATGAAGTGAGGGGAAAGGTTTATGGTATATCTAGAGAAAGTCCAGGGAGAGAATTTGATAGAAGTAAGGAGATATAAGAATTGAAATGTATTTGTTCACATTTAGGGATATAGTTTTATCCTGGTTTTGAGCAAGAACAGAGCCAAATTTTAGCTAGGAAGTCTTTCAGAGTGGTTTTGAAACTGTGGAGGGGGTTATTGATATGATGGATACAGGCAAGTAGTTCCAGGACTTGGCTATCTTGTAAGAGTACGGACAATGCCCAGCAGATTTGATAGGTTTGTAGACAGGAATTCATGGTCACTGAATCGCAGTGACCAACTGGGAACATAGCTGTGTAGAATGTTTGTTTTTTAGTGACTGGCAGGTAGATGGATGCTGAATAATTTTATGGGTGGTAAGAGGTTGTGTAGGTGTTTTATTAGATGAGGTAACCATTTTAGGCTTTTCAGTGCTGTACAGTGGTTTGTTCTGAGTTTTTTTTTTTCTTTTCTTTTCTTTTACAAATTTAGCAACTTTATTTTAGCATTGTTCATGTTTTAATTTTTGTGAAGCCTGGTAGTAAGAATTGGTAACCTCCAAACTCTGGACTCTATCCAGTTTGGGTTTGTGAAAAGCAAATCATGCCTCCTGAACCTGATCGACTTCTTTGAGGCAGTCACCAAAGCTGTAGACGAGGATAAGGTGGTTCACACAGCCTATCTTGACCTCACCAAGGCTTTTGACACCATCCCCCATTCTGGAATTATAGCTAAACTCACTAAGCTTAGGTATAAATCCCTACGTCACAAGATGGGTTGCCAACTGGCTCACTGATGGAACCCACACTGTAAAAGTTGCAGACTCCAAATCTGACTTCAAACCAGTGACAAGTGGAGTACCCCAAGGTTCAGTCCTGGGACCTCTCCTGTTTAGTATCTATTTCTCTGAAGTACAGGCTAAGTTAGCAGATGACTGCTGCAAACTAGGAGCCATAGTAGAGTCCCCAAATGATGTGGACATCTTACAGAAGGGCCTCCCTGAGACGGATGCCTGAAGTCAGTCATGGCCTCAAGCTTGGTGAAGTGCACAGTCATCCCCTTTGATAAAAACTCTGTATCCACGAGCTACTACATAGGTGGCAGTCTACTTGCTGAATGTGTGATGAGACCTTGGGACCCAGATGGGACAGTAGTCTCTCCTTTAAGTCACATTTCCACAGTAGTCAGGAAATTCTTCTATGTGGCACACCATTACAAAAGGGTTCTCTTCCAGGGAAAAAGAGGTCATTGTTCCCCTCTACTATACACCCACGTTGTACCTGTTATATAGAGTACAACGCCCCTTTTGGAATGTACCTCACAAGACATCTGCAGCAGCTGGAAAGGCCACAGAAGTACCTCACAGGATTATTGGCCTCAGATGCCCTACACTGACTGTCTCAAAAAAAAAAAAAAACAAAACTCCAGCTTTACTCTGTAGCATATCGCCTACTCCGAGGTGATCTCTGCCTAACGCACAAATCTATTTCAAACAGAGCTGTTGGACATGCTACACCTAAAAAAAATCCCAATCCCTCCGAGCTACATGCTCTAGGGACTTAAACATTGTCACAACCATAAACAAGACATGCTGTAGGGATAGATCTCTGTCCCAGAGACTTCCCATACTCTGGGACAAGCTTACCCCTGTGTCAAGCAAAGTTCCTCATTAGCACTCAAGAAAAATCTTGGGTGGATGGGAAATAGAAAATACACCCTGGGATCACTTCTGTGGCTTTGCTTGACAGGGGCACAGGAAAATAACTTTCTTGGATGTTGTAAGCCAGGAGCTTTGTTGGTTAGGCTTACTTAGGCCCTTGGGCCGATAGCCTAGTGTACTACCTATGAGTGGGAGCACCATAAAGAAGCATGGGGGGTGAGATAAATGGTGACAGGTGTAGTTTTAGTTGCATCAATGAGAAATGTAGGCTTTGTAAAGTATTTCTAGTTTTTGAGTCTGTCTTGTGCAATTTTGTATATGCAGGTCAAATGTAAGGTTGTCATCCACAATCGCTCCTAATAATTTGCTATGAGAAGTGACCTGGAGAGGTGACTTTAAATTTTGTGTTTTTTGTGTGGGGGGGGGGGGGGGCTGAATAGTAGTTTGGTTTTTGGTTTGATCATGAGTTGCTAGTGGCTGTTAGAGATTCTTTTTTGATTGTGTGCTTTTTTTTTTTTGTGTGCGTACCATGTCAGATGTGCAAATGAGTGGAACCATTTGTATTTTATTAGGGTGGCCTGCTGTAGAGGGTGTTGGTGAAAATGTTAGAGCTTTGTGGTACACTGGTGTGACTGGGAGGTAAGAAGACAGTGTGGAGTACAATTTTACTGACCGATGCCTATTGGACAAGTAGCTTTTGAACCACAGAAGGGGGGATTCCGAGAGACCTAGTGAGGACATTTGAAGTTCATGGGTAGGTATTGGGCTATCTGTTTTTAAGCCTAGCCAGAGTGTCTGCTTTTGCCACCCCATTGATTAACTGAGTCTGTCAAGCAGAGCCAATGAAGTGATCTCGGGGGGGGGGGTGTATTTTCTGTTACCCATCCACTCGTCAAGGCTTCTCTTGAAGAGTGTTAGTGAGGGGCTTTGCCTAATGTAGTTAGGAATTTTGTTCCCAAAGCATGGGGGGTCTCTGACGGGAATCTATCCCTCCAGCATGTTCTATTTATTGTTGGGAGGTTTAGCTCACACTAGAGCGCATGGCTCGCAGTGACTTGGATTTCTTTAGGTGGAGCATGTCAATCAATTCAGAGTTGGACATGGCTTTGTAAGTCGGGCAGAGATCACCTCTGAGTACAGCTGGAGTTTTTTCAGTCAGGCTGCATAAGACATGTGTTTGAGGCCAGTAATCCTCTTGGTGAGGTGGTTTTGTGTTATTTCCAGCTGTTGGAAGTGTCTTGAGGTACATCCCAAATGGGGCATTATACTCTATGATGGGTCTGAGTGACGAGTAGAGGGGCACTGTAACCTCTTTATTTCTAGATGTGAACCCCTTAGTAATTAGATGGGCCACATAGGATTTCCTAACTACTTTGGCAATATGATTGTTAAAGGAGAGATTACCATCTACCTGGGTCCCCAGATCTCATTCTGTATTAAGGGGGCTGCCGCCTATGTGGTAATTCGTGGGCGTTTTGTTTTTCCCAAATGGGATGACTATGCATTTTTTGGCTTTTAGCTTGAGGCCATGACTTTGACACCAGGTGTCTCTCGGTAAAGCCTTTTTGAAGGATGTCCACGTCAGCCGGAGAGTCAATTATAGCTCCCAGTTTGCAGTCATCGGTGAACTTAGTCAGCCATAGTCCTCCTGTGTTTGCCTGTACTTCTGAAAAATATATGCCGAACAGTAGGGGTCCCAGAACAGAGCCTTGCGGGGCACCACTTGTGACTGGTTTAGAGTCTGACCTGGAGGCTTACCATTTGAGTTCTGTCTAAGCCAGATGGCAACCCATCTTGTGACGTAAGGGTTTGTTTAGGCTGGTGAGTTTTTCTGTAATACCAGAGTGAGGAATGGTGTCGAACGCCTTGGCGAGTTCAAGGTAGGCTGTGTGAACCACCTTCGTCTATGGCCTTGGTGACTGTCTCAAAGAAGTCAGCCAGGTTTAGTAGGCATGATCTGCCCTTAAAGCCGAACTGGGTCGGGTCAAGTGTTTGGAGGTTCCCATGTCTTTGTTAATGAGTTCTTTGGTGATGCGCTCCATAGCCTTGCAGATGAGGCTAGTCAGGCTTATGGGGGCGATAGTTACCAGGGTCATATGTGGCCCCTCTTGTGGAGCGGAATAACTGTTGCTGTGCGCCATTCTATGGGCACGTAGCCTGTTGAGAGGCTGAGGTTGAACAGCGTGTTTAGGTGGGGGGTTAGTTCGTTCTGTAATTCGTGCAAGACACGGCCTGGGACACCATCTGGCCCCATTGATACTGTGTTTTTTTGGCTTTTGAAAGGGCTGTTTTCACCTGTGCTTCTGTGATTTCTGGGACATTACACTTTTCCGGTATTGTTGTGGGCCCTTTTGAAGGTGAGGGAGGTGGTTTGCACTTAATCTGCCAAGATGTTGGCAATATCAGTAGGTTCAGTATATGTTATGCTCTGAGTTAGTGGAAAATAGCACATCTGCAAGTTGCCACTTAAATTCTTGACATAACCACAAAGCCGCCTTTAGGTATCTTTTTTTGAATCCTTGGCTATTTTTCTTTCGAAGTTAACCTTGGATGATTTTATGAGGGACCTTCAGTTTCTTACTGATACTGATCAGGGATGCCTTTCCTTCTTGGGATTTGCTTTTTTTCTGAACTAGTTTCCTCCTCCTGTTGTATAACCTGTTTATGGCAGGGGTCCACCAGACTGGTTTCCTTCTTTTAGGGGAGTGAGTCTTGGTCTTCCTAGGGATGGCACGATCCATGCATTCTTGTAGGTGCTCATAGAGTGCAATTGTAAAGGATTCTGCATCTTAGGCGGTGTTATCCTTTAGCGTGGGGGCTGTGAAACTTACCACCTCTGCCTTGAGGTGAAGCTTGCTTTAGAAAAGTTTTTCATTGTGGTTTCCTTGGTTGGGGGGGTGGACGTCCAGGGTGATTAGTTTATGGTCTGGTGACAGGTTTACCTCCGGTACAGAACACCTGTCGTCCATGTTGGTGATGACCAGGTCCGATATGTTTGTGCCCTCTGGTAGGGGAGTTTACCAGCTGATCCAGAGCATTTGAGTTGGATTCCAGGAAGCGCTTAGCCTGGGAGTTGTACTAAAGTAGTTTTCCCAGTTAATGGTAGAGTAATTGAAATCGCCCAATATCAGGGTGTTCGGTAGGACCTTCATGTTTTCCAGTATGTCCAGAAAGGCGGAGTGGTGGTCCTGGGTCATGGAGGGTGATCTGTAGCAGGCCACAATTTGCATTGCAGATTTGCCTGATGTTAGTTGCACATGGATGATCTCGGATATCATGCTGCGCTACTAACCTGGAGGTGCGAGTATCCTTGATGAATATGGATACACCCCCTCCTTTTGTTTGTCTTGTGTTCTGTGGCTGAAATGTGTTGGATGAGTTGTAGCCCAGTAGTGCTGGAGTGCTCTCTGGAGCCTTGAACCGGGTTTCGGTTACTGCACAGATGTCGACGTTCTCCATACTTGAGTGCTTCGAGCGCACGCATTTTGAGATTTTAAACTCCTGGCGTTGAGTAGCGTAACTCTCATTTTTTTTTTACTTGTGCTGTTCACCGTGGTGGGTTTGAAATGTAAAATAAAAATAAAATAAATACATTTTGAGCCTTGCCTAAAAAAGGCACTATGGGGGCAGCAAGAGCCTTGGCCAGTATTCAAAAGCCAAGGGGTGACAGGTGCAAGCCGTCTCTTGCGAAGCAACACGACTTGTCGAGCATGTTATCCCAGGCTGACTGATACTGGATCCCCTTTGAATGACACCAGAAGCTTAGCCAATTGTTGAAATTGATCGTTTTTTCTTTATACTGGGGTATCATTCTTGGTGAGGGCAGGATGCTACTCTGGGTCACACCCACCTGGGCTTACATGATCAGAGCGCTTCTCCATGTAGTCCAGGGAGGTGCATTTCAGGTCATTCACACCAACATGAATAGTAACAGTCATATTTGTACTTGTTCTGGAGTGACCTGAGTGCTTGTGTTATGTGGTGGATTCTGGCTCCCGTAACAGTAGCCTCCTTGTCCAGCCTAGTGAGTGGAGCGTCGGTGTGCCTGACTTTTGAGTCGCCCATTACTAGTGTGTTGGGTATGTTTTGCCTTAAGGGCTGTGATTGTGCGGCACATTGATTTTGTGTATTGTCTGGTTAGTAACGGGAGGTGCAGGTTTTGTGGGTGTCTGCTTTGGAGCTCTCTGCTTTTGCAGGTTTTTATTTAGAGCCTCTGAGTATGATTTTGTATTTTTTCTTCCCAGTGCTGGGTTTAGTAGGTCTGTGTGAGGCTGGAGGTGTGGTGCAAGTGTTAACCTTCTCCTAATGACTCTTGTGTTCCAGTCTTGGGTGGAGAGACCTTAGCCTCCATCTCTTGCATATTACTGTTCTGTGGTAAGAGGAGAGGGCCGTCTGTGTGTACATGAGGCATTTGTAATATTGCCTCAGGATATCCAGATTCACCAGCTGGACTGGAGAGTAAACTTGAAGTTGCCCTTTGGTCATGCCTGAATAGTAGGGTGAGTTGCTTGGTTGGTGGTGGGTGGATAAAGAGCTTTGCCCTGCTGGGCAGTCAAGTGTTGGGGTATATTAGTGCTTGCTATTAGGTCTGAGCAAGTGCTGGACTGTAGGAAGCTTTTTGAGTACTTAAGTTGAGACTAGTTTCAAGTGAAAAACCTGAAGAGGAGACTTAGTGGAGCCAGGAATAATTTAACCCTAGCTAACAAGTGCTGCCCGGCGCACAAAACCGTGCAAGTGCAGTTTTTAAACTACTAACTTATGGGTTGGGACCACTCCTCCAGGGACAGATGGCTGCTCAAAGTTCCCCTTTCTCACAGGTGAACAGAGAAACTTCCCTCTATCCAAGTAAGGTATGGGCACCTCAAACTTATAACACAGCCCTGAGTTCAGCACTAGCCTGAAAACTGGACTATACTAGCTTAGAAAGGCAGGAAACAATTTGTTTTTTTAAGATGAGGCAAAAACAGTAAAAAGTACACTGAAAACAGTTTTAAATGACTAAAAGCGATCAGAAAAGGCTATCGCACTTTTGTGTGTAGCCTACAACAGTTAATTTATTTAAACAAAACACTTTAAAAAAGTGTAGGCAGTCAAATAAGTACAATATGTGAAAAAAAGCTTTTAAATAGCAATAACTGCTGGGAAAAATCAGCGTTTACGCCAAAAGCAGTTTTAAGTACAGCAAGAAAATACAGAAAACTGATACTCAATCACTCCAAAGCCTCTCAAGCTAGAAGGCTTGTATCCGTTTAAGGCTTTCTAGTGCTTTCCAGTAGGTTAGTTACAGGAAAGATGGGCAACAAGCGCAGATGTGGTCTTTTAAACCAGAAAGTTGAAGATGGACAACTTCCCGAATGATCAATAAACTACAATTCCTGGGCCAAGAACCACTCCTCTTGTGGTAGACAGGCTACTTAGTACTTGCCACTCCCACTGATAAGCTAGAAGGCTGCACTCCAGCACAAAGGCTTTGGGGGGGGGGGGGCTCAGAAGCTTACAAACAGTCCTGAATACAGCAAATCTGTACCTGGACTAGACTAGTTACAGGAAAGGTGGGGGTCAAGTGCAAACACTGCCTTTAAAACCAGAAAGTTGAGAGATGGAAAAAACTGCCAATAAACTACAATTTCTGGGCCAGAACCACTCCTCTTGTGTTAGGCTACCTAGTGCTTACCACTCCCACTGATAAGCTAGAAGTACAAGTTTGCTGTTGTGAACTGTCAAATGCTTTGCAAAAACCTAAAAATAAGAGACTAGTTTGTCATCTGTAGCTTTGACTGTAGATTAGAAGGGCAGTGCTAGTACTGTGGGAAGGACACAAGCCATGTTGTGCAGAGAATAGGAGTTCTTCATGCAGGAGATAGTCTAGGAATTGTTTTTGGATACATTTTTCTTTCTTTTTTCAAAATATTTTGGTGGGGGGAAGTAAGATTGCTATGGATCTAAAGTTATTAATGTCTAATTACTTCCTCCTGTATTTGGGGATAATGGTGTGACTTTCCACAGTGGGAACATTGGATTCCTGGATTTGTTTATAAGGATTGAGACAGGGTAGGCAATGCTATTGGCTGATATTTTTAGGTACTTGCTTGGAAGGTTATCAGCTGAAGAGCAGTTTGAGTAGTTTTATAGAGGATGTGGGCACATGTTTGAAGGTAAAAAGTGGGTTTGATGTGTGGTTGTTGGGCAAGGTGGGAATTTAGATGTTGAGGGAATCCTTTGTTAGATGCATTTAAAGAGTTGAACTGTATTGCAATTCGGAGTAGTGAGTTACTGGGAGAGGGATTTGGGTTGAATTTTGGCCAGAATGTAATAGCCACAGATTTTGTGTAGGGTTTAGTATTATCCTGAAGGTTTGTTTTAAAAGTATAGTTTTTTTTTTTTTTTTTTTTTTTTAGTTTGATGGCAAAGAATTCTAAAATTTTCAAGATATTTAGTTTTATATTTTTGCCATTCTTTCCATGTTTTTTTTATCTTGTATTAACGTTCTACTCTCTTCAGATAGCCACATTGCAGTATTTGTTTATTTTACATTTGTTTACTGGGATAGTCAGACTGGATACATACACAGCAAACGGATGTGCACAAATTATTACATTTTTGCTTAGATGGAAAAGTCACGACAGTGTTTTTAAGAATGATAGGGTATTGAATGCCTAGTAGGCTAACCTGGTAGTAGAGCCAAGGAGATCATAGAACTAGTTAAACAACGTGTAGGCAGAAGTCCTCCATGTGCACACAAGTGATGGTTGGTTTGTCTGAATTAGGACAAGGACATAGGCGTAGTTTATTTAGCACTGAGGTAGAGTTCAGATGTAATATGTTAGGAAGAGAATTCCAAGTTTTGCCAACAGTTATTGACTTTGAACTAGTAGTCTTTCAGTTGAACTTGATGCGCTAAGGTTACTGTAGGGGGTGATGAGGTTTTTAAGTACGGTTGCATTATCCGATTGGTACAGGATCTTGTGTGCAAATATTAGTTGGTTAGCCTGAAGTAGGTTAGGCAGTTCAAGCCATCCTGGTATATTTAGGTTATGACAGTGAGTTCTGTAGGCTGCATCAGTAGTAAATCTAGCAATGTGATTGTAGCTGCTAGAAAGTTTAAGGTTAGTTTTGCTGAGGTTTGTAAATAGAGGGGAAACATAGAGGAGGGTGGAGAGGTAGATGTGTACGAGGAATTACAATTCTGTCTAATGGTGTTGGGAAGGGCTTGACGTTTTATAGTGAGCCAAGTTTTTTATTAAATGTTTTAATAGTTTTATTGATGTGCAGATCAAAGTTACTGTTTATTATAACAGTTTGGTTGAGGAATCTGGGGAAATAATGGTGCCATTGGATTTGGATTTTAATGTAAAGGTTATAGGGGCAGACCTGTGAGTGGGAGAGAAGCAGCAGTTTGGTTTTAAGTTTTAATATGAGATGACGGTTAAGGGGCCAATTTTCAACTTAAAAGTATTTTGGGATAGAATCTGCAACTCTGTAGGTGAAGTGGAGTAATTCGCATGTTGCATTTGGGATGACCTTGTACAAATCATTGAAACTGGAAAATAGTGGACCTAGTATGGAGCTTTGGTGTACTCCGAGGGTGATGGGTAAAAGGGTGGATAGTTTGCTCTGCCATAGGACAGCCTTTTGTCTACCACTGGATGGCCTGGTCCTCTAGGGAGATGGCTTTCAAAAGTGTTTTGAGTATTTGATGGTTTACCATATCAAAGGCTTTAAGATTGAGAAAGATAGCACAGGAAAGTTTGTTTCAGCGTTAATGATGTTAGAGAAGGAGAGGAGGGCTGAGGTTGTACTATGGAATGGTCTAAAGCCATGTTGGCTAGAAGATTATGGATAAGATAGTTCAGGAGTTGATTGTGGATGCATTTTTCCATAATTTTGGCCAAGGGTGACTATAGCTATGGGTCTGTAGTTTGAACGTTCAATAAAGCTGCCCCCTTTTATGGGGTGGAATGACATGGGCTATCTTCCAGATGGAGGGAATGGATGCTTCAGTTGTAGTTCTATTGGTCAGGATAGTAATGGGGTATGCTTTGGCATCTGCAGCTTTTTGTAGATACTCTGCAGGGAGATCAGCTGACAGGGTTGGTAGGCTTTAGTTTTCTTAAGTAATTTTCAGACCAGGGATGTGCAAACTGCTTTGAAGTTAAAGGGGAGTTGGGAGCAAGGTGTAGTGGCTGTAGAATATGGGCATCCAGGGGATAATTGGTTAGCTAGGTTCTGGATGGTTGTAAAGAAGCTGTTTCTGTTGCCCCCCCCCATTTCTTTTTTTTCCCCATTTCTTAGCTGTCTGTATCTAAGCTGATCTATAGATTTTTTTCTGGTCCCCAATGTGGCCCAAGCTCCAAGTAGTATAGTATTTTGTCAGGTTTCTTTTGAGAGCCAAGGGGCAACTTTTGTTGGTTCTAATAGTCCATGCTGGTGCATTGGTGTCAAGGATATGGATAGGAATTTGGTATTAAAGTAATTTACTGCTACTTCAAGTGGTAATTTTAACTTGCCAATTGCAAGATTTGAGTTCATTTTGAAATTTGTACAGTTGAAATTCTTATTCCTTATTTTAAAAATGGACTGGTTGTGGATATCGGCTTTTTGCCTGATTTAAATAGGTGAAGATGTGATCACTTGCATAATCAGTGTCCCACTCTTGTATTTTAGGGGATAGGTGTTAAGGATCCAATCCAGAATGCTTGCTTTATTGTTGGGTTTACTGATCCTTGTAGGGGAGGATATGACCTGTGAAAATCCATAAAGGTGTATGTGGTGAGTGGGGGGGTTCTGAGGAACACATGTTCCAGTCTGTTGGAAGTCCCCAAGTACAATGGTTTCTTGGGGGTAATTGCTGGATAACCAATGTAGGATATCTTCAAGGGTGTTTATTGCCTGGGGGAATATACACACAAACGAGATTTATACTTTTGTTCTTATTAATGTGGAGCTTGGTAATAAGAATTTCAGTATTGTCAAACCGGGATGTTTGCAGGGGATTATTGGACACTTCAAGCATGGATTTGTACAGAACAGCTACCCCACCTCCCTTTCTGTTGGTTTGATCAAGCCTTGGGATGTTATAGCTTGGTGGTAGAGCTTCTGTATCTGAAGTAGAAAGTTTTCGCCAGGTTTCAGTAATACATAACACGTCTGGGGAAAGAGCATCTAAGAGGGCATGTAGGTGTTGAATCTTATTGTTTACACTTCTGACATTTAGGTGACCAAGAGTGAGTTTGGGGGGTTGTCTTAGTAGTGGGACAGTTGGTAAAGGATCTAGAGCCTGTGGATGAGGATAGGCCAGGATTTGGGTGGATATGTCCATCCATTGTGAAGTTGCACTGTAAAACCTGCTGGTGAGCTTCCAGGTTTTAAGACTTTTTTGGTATCTTTTGGTTTTAGGGTTGGCATATCTTCTTGTAATGGGATACTGATACCTAGTAAGTAAGGAGTTGGATGGGAGGGGATGTATTAAGTGTTCATGCTTGTGTGGAGCTATAAAAGTGGAGGTTTGGCATTTTGGGTAGTGGAAACCTGGGTTTGTATTATATTCATGGGCAGTAAAGACGTGGGGCAAGCAAAGGGTAGCGTAGAGTACAGTGGTAGTATTTTTAAGTGGTTTCATTGCAAGTAACTTTGGGATTATTGAGGTTGACTTGTCTACAGTTTATCCTTTTTAAGATAGGATAGAAAGGTTAAGTACTGTTTAAGTTTCTTCCTTCTAGTAGGCGCAGGGTTGTTCAGGATTTTTAGGAAATTCTAGTTTAATTATACTCTTTACTGACATTTTGAGTTTTTTAGTCTAATGTAAGCAGGCTGCTGTGCAGAATGGACTGGTTGGCTTAGTTTCAGCCAACAGCCTGTTGTGAAAATGTTTTAGCAGTTGTTTTCCAGGGTGTAGTCTGACTGTGTACACGAGGCACATTTCAGTGGAGGCCTAGGCAAAAAAAGCTTCCCACAAAATTTATAAGTTTGCAAAATGTTTCAGTAAGGGAGAGAAGTATAAATCTTCCAAAAAATGTGCATCAGTTTTGCGGTTAGAGTAAAAAGTACATGTTGCAGGGATGAGTAGGTGGAGAGTAATGTATTTTGACCATTAAGAGCAGCTAACTGCTGTACAGAAAATACATCTGCATTGTATGTGTTATAGATGCAGCTAAATGTCTTGTCTTCTTTCTTGTTCAATACACAAATGTGTGCGCAATCAGCAAATAAGTTACTACAATATGCATTACATTATTTACGTTGGCTGTTAGGTTTAGGTTTGTTTACAGTGTTAGAGAAGTGAATTGGCTGGGCCAGGTCCATTTACAGCAGAGGCCTGGGGAGAAAATGTTATGCAAATATGAACCATCAGACAAAAAATCTGACAAATGTAAAACCGATGGAGAATATCAACAATATATGAAGTAATAAAAATATGGTTACCAATAGAAATTTCATGCTAGAGATTGAGTTGTGGTACTATAGCATATATACACCAAGTATACTAGGAAGGAATATGCACGAAGTAAAATAAATGTTATGTAATACATTGACATAGCTAGGTGTTCATAAGATGTGACTTGAGTAAGTTTTTGAGTAGTGTGGTAGTAGATGCAGAACTGAGAAGAGGGGAGGCTATTCCAGGTTCTAGATATGGGGTGGGAGAATCTTTCCCAGTGTTATTGTTGGTCCTTGAGAGAGTAGTGATTTGTCAACAGAACGGAGAGGGCGATTTTAGCTGAAGCAGATGTGGATAGAATGAGGAGGAAATTCCCCTCGGCACTAATTCAAATGAGTTCTATTGGCTGCTACCCCATTGGACCTGGAGACCTTTACGAGCACTACTCCACCTATTCTAGCTCCTTCTCAGATCTGACCTTTTTGTTTTGGAGCATTTGGATCAGATCATCCCGGAGCTGTCTGTTGTAACAGAAGATCATTGTGACTTCCACTCGGTTACCATCTCTAAGTGGCCCTGATCAGTGTGTCCTAACCGGGTGACTGAGCTGTAGTGTCATTGCTGTATCCGAGGTGTTTGAGTCTACTCCAAAGTTGTCCAGAGCCATCTCTGTACCTCTGAGCCTCTGCATTGGACAGCTCAAGCCTGACCTATGCCTTGGGTGGTCTATTTTTGGGTAGGAAGGGGCCAGGGTTTTGAAAGCATGTCTTCTCTGGGTCAGTCTCTCTTTCCAAGACATTCTGCTTTTGAGGTATTGGAGAGAGTTTCTTCTCCTAGAGGAAGGAAGATTCCCACCCCCATGGATCCTTCTTTCGCATTCTCATCTGTATTTGTACCATGAGCTTCAATGTTCTAGTCCATGGGACAGCCAGCCCGAAGTCTCCATGCTACCATGCAAGAGGAGGCACTTACTCTCTTCAAGAGTTGGTCACTGAAGTTGCTGGTTTTGATGAGGGGGAAGGGTCCACCAGAGCACCACCTGTTGTCTCCTTTGGAGACTTTCTAGAGATGCTCAAGCAGAGCGGTGGCTGGTTTGATAACCCTTCTCACGAGGAATCTGTTTTCCTGGAAGCCTTTGGGGATGGTCTTTCTACATCCTGAGGGACTACACCCACCTATGAGCTCATTGATTTGATGTCTCAGTTAAGTGTGAAAGGAACCTGACTTGGTTGAGTTGATCCCTAAAGAACAGACAGGATCATGGCACCACCTAAAGGTACGGAATTTTGGAGTAAGAGTACCAGTAGATGGTATGGTCATAGTGATGGCCACAACAAAGGAACTCTCAGAACAGAGTTCTTCTGTTTATCCCCCTAACAAGGAAGTCTAGGGCATTGGACAGATTTGAGAAGTGTGTGTGCTTCAGCGACCTTTACATTTACATTGCTGAATTATTTGGCACACTTCAGCAGACTTCCGAGGGATTTGATTAAAGAAATCTCCAAATCCCTCTTTGGGACCATTTACTTTTGAGGCAGAGATCAGTTGTCTCGCAGTTAGCTACCCTACAGTCCATTTCAAATTTGTCCAAGAACCTCATTTCACATGCAGGTGTGAAAGGTACCTCAAGAGTGGCAGGTTCATGCATATCTGTTGGGAGGCGTTCCTGGATGCATTTCTGTGATTATGCGAAGCCCTTCAAGTCTTCCTTTAGTTTGGCCCCAAGGTTACAGCCACACTATCCAGGCGTGAGCAGGATGGTAAGACCCTGTCTGCAATGGGCATATATTTTTAGACTCCTCAAAGAACCTTTTCTCTAGTAATCTGAGGTGGCTAAAATGTGGTTCAAGCAATGTGTCCTTTCCAATAGACACATGGAGATTCCCCCCCCCCCAGGGGCAGAGGGGGGAACGAACAGAAGATACCCCACCACACAGCAGAGGAGGGCTGTAGAATCAAGGATCTAGGAACACTCTGACGGATTCTACCAGCGCTCCTGAAAGGTCCGTCCACCTCCTGGAGGCAGTCTGGGGTCATCTGTCCCTGAACAGGTGCAGAGGATTATTTCCAGAGGTTATAAAATTCCTCCACCCCTTTAACTATTAACAAAATTCCTGATCTGCCTAGTCCAGAGGAAAGAAGCAGCTCAAGAAATAAAAACCTGCTAGAAAGAGTCATCCAAGAGCCCCCTCCCAGACGAGATGGAATGCGGAACCTACTCAAGATTCTTTAGCCTGAAAGAAAACTGGGGACTGTTGACTAATTTTGGATCTCTGCATTCTACACATCCATTCAGTATAAGAAGTTCTGGATGGTCATGGTTCAGTCCATTTTTCTTTCCTGCACCCGGATGTCCTAAGTAGATCTTCAGGATGCATACTATCACGTTACAATTTAGCTTATCCAGAAGATGGCTACACTTGCGTCTGGAAAACCTGTCATTACCTTTTCCGAGCTTTCCTCTTTGGCCTCGCCACAGCCCCATGATGTTAAAATGCATGGCAGTAGTTGTAGCCCACTTCAAGTATGGAAACACCCGGAATCATTGTACTCTGAACTGGTTCGTAACTGCTCTGACCAGGCATCTGCTGGTAAAAGCACGAGACTTTGTACTGTAGCTGTACTGTCATCTTGGAATTGCCATCTATCGCAACAAATCTTGGCTAGAACCTTCTCGGGTATTAGAGTTCATAGGGTCCTTGTTCACTACGGTATCACCGACGGCCTCCCTTCCATTACCAAGGTTACAGACTATTCAGTTTAAGTCAAAAAAGATAACCCAAAATTATTTTCAGTCTGCTCAGTTGACCCTCACGGCTTTGAGAATGTCTGCTGCAATAGTTTGTTCCATTGGTAAGATACCATGTGAGACTTCTTCAATGGACCCTGGTGATTCGGTGGTCAAACTGCACAAATTTGTCTACCCAGTTCAGAATAATTCAAGCTTGCAGACATCTCCTATGGTGGGTTCAGTCAAATTGTTTTTTTTCAAGGCCTTCCCTTGGTCCTTCAGCCCAAGGCCTTGGTGACCATGGATGCTTCCCAAATTGGGTGGAGGGGGCACTTCTCAGAAAAACAATCCAAGGCACCTGGTCCCCTGAAACAGAGGATTTAATGAAAAAGTTAGATAGGCTTGTGTGATGATTTGTTTCTCTCTAACCTATTTTCTTAGAAGAAATTCTAGACAAACATGCATCTTAACCATTAAAGATTTCTGCATACTTTAGATGTATTTTTACATATGGTCCCAATATAAGTAAAATAAAAGTCATTAAGAAACCTTGGTTTGTTACAATAAATTCCAGATTTTAAAGACATAACTGAACATCTTGACTTTGGATATAGGAGATTATGAATCTTAAATATTTTTTACTATAAAGAACAAGAAAAAACATTAATTACAACCAAAAAGGAACTCAAGTGTAACAGTCGTCAATGTTGTAGTACATTTTATACTGGGACATGCTTTATTCACCCAGTTAAACAGAATTTCAGTTGAGGACATGCTTTATTCACCCAGTTAAACAGAATTTCAGTTGAGGACCTATAGGATGTGTAACAAGAATGTCATATGGCAGTTTAAAATTCATGCAACACCTTCTAAATAGGTAAAACTAATAGACTTAAGGATAGGATCTGTGATCACCTCTCTGATGTACAGAAGCGAGTAAATACAAACGCACTTTAAAGATACTAATACTTCACATGAATTTAGTTTTTTCATATTATAAATTGTTCCAGAAATTGTTGGAGGTGACAAACTATAAAGAAGTATTGGAAAATTAAATGGATCATACAGTTCGAGGCATAATACCCGCTGGTTTAAATGACCATTAAGCCAGTTCTAAAGGCGAAATATACATATTGCTTAAAAGAAATGTCTGATTTTATTAAGTGCATTTGTTTCTCATTTTTCTTTACTGATGTTGTAAATGGTTTTTAAATGTACACTAACTAGCAGTACATGTAGTCCATTGGTGCAATTTCTCAATGCTTCTATACTAGATTTGTTTGTGTTACTTTAAAATCTACTGATGACATGATTTTAGTTGGTGTATTTAAATGCTTTGTTCTCCTTGACTCACCATTTGCTTGAAGGTTATTTGACAAAAGTTTTTAAATGAGGACAAGGACATGCTAAGGGACCCAATGTTTCCGCCATTTGAGCTCCAGATATTGGTTTCTCATTTTATAGTAGTTTTAAGCTGATGCGCAAAAGGCCAGCAAAGAAGATCTGAGGTATGATTGGGAACTAGGGCATTGAGTAAGGGAGGCACTTGAGCGTTTGCAGTATCCACGAGCTGTAATGAGTGGCAGAGTCTGAACTGAGGTTCTAATATGAGCCCACTTGTTCAGGAAGAATGAAAATGGACAACACAGATGAAACGTAATGGTGAGCACAACTTTTTTATTTTTTTTATTAGGATTGAAATGGGCCTGTATGAACCTGGATCAGATGGGTCGTTGCCCTCTTTTAGTTCTAGCCACCAATGCTGTCATCCAGGACGCTAGTTCTTTTCTTAAATTAATGTTAAAGCCTTCCAGATCTTGGAATTTTTTTTTTCCCCCTAGCTTCCAAACTTACACAGAAATACCATATGTTCCTGGGGGCTTTCCTATGGATTTGGTTATACATTACCATTCTTATCTAGTGTCCTCCTATTCTGTTAGTAATTGAGCCTCATCTGGCAGTAACCTTGGCATATTTTAATTCTTCCAAAAAAATTTCCATTTGTACCTCCTCTTAATTTCCATATTTCTTTGTTTTATACAGACTTTCATAAAATTTCCAAAACATTTCTAGTTAGCTCTACAGGATATCTTATCTCTCTCTAACAGGCTCCCTGAGCTTGACGACAACCCTTTCTACTTTCTGTTGCCTGAGTCGTCGTGCTAAGTTTCTGTGCTCTGGGGTTATCAAGACAGTTGCTGGGACAGGAATCTATCCCTCCAGCATGTCCTGTTTATTGTTCCTGAAGTTTAACTCACTGGAGCGTATGGCTCTTAAGAAGTTTGGTTTTCTTGAGGTGGAGCATGTCCATTAATTCCGTGTTGGGCATGGCCTTGTACATCAGGCAGAGATCACCTCTGAGCAGGCGGTAAGCAACCGAGTAGAGCTGGAGTTTCTTTAGTCGAGCTGCATAGGGCATCCGTTTGAGGCCCATGATCCTCTTGGTGAGGTACTTCTGTGGTCTTTCCAGCTGTTACAGGTGTCGAGTAAGGTACATTCCAAATAGGGAATTGTACTCTATTATGGGCCTAATGAGTGAGTAGAGGGGCACAATGACATCTCTGATCTCTATGTGAACCCTTTCGTGATTTGGTGGGCTACATAGAAGGATTTTCTAACCACTTTGGCAATGTAATTATCAAAGGAGAGAGGTTGCTATCTACCTGGGTCCCCAGATCCTTAATTACATTTTCCGTACTTAGTGGATTATCACCTATGTGATAATTCGTAGGCATTTTGTTTTTCCCAAAGGGTATAACTAGGCACTTTATGGCATTTAGCTTGAGGCCATGGTTCTGACACCAGTTATCTGTCTCTGAGAGATCCTTCTGGAGGATGTCTGTCAGCCGGAGAGTTGATTATGGCCCCCAGTTTGCAGTCCTCTGCGAACTTGGTCGGCCATGGTCCCCCCATGCTTCTCTGTACCTCAGAGAAGTATATACCGAACAGGAGGGGTCCCAGGACTGAGCCCTGTGGGACGCCACTTCTAACTGGTTTAGTCGGATATGGCACCCGCAACTGACCATGCGAGTACTATCCGTGAGCCAGTTGGCAACCCATTTCGTGACATAGGGGTTAATGTTCAAGCTGGTGAGCATATCTGTGATGCCAGAGTGGGGAATGGTGTCGAAGGCCTTAGCGAGGACCAGGTAGGCTGTGTGGACTACCTTTCCCTCATCTATGACCTTGGTAACTGTTTCAAAGAAGTCAACTAGGTTTAAGAGGCAGGATCTGCCTTTAACAAAGCTGAATTGGGTAGGGTCCAGTGTCTGGAGGTTCCCAATGTCTCTGAGTTCAATGATGATGTGCTCCATAACTTTGCAGACCAGGTTAGTCAGGCTTGTAGGGCGATAGTTCCCAGGATCTGTTGTGGCACCACCTTTGTTGAGCTGGATGACTGTTGCTGTATGCCATTCTTTGGGTACATAGCCTGTGGTAAGGCTGAGTTTGAACAGTGAAGTTAGGTTAGGGTTTAGTTTATTTTGGAGCTAGTGTAAAACGCAGCCTAGGATACCATCCGGTCCCATTGATGCTGTGTGTTTAGCTTTGGAGAGGGCTGTTTTCACTTCCACAAACAAGCCACTAGGTCTGTATTGAAATTGGCACCTCGGTCAGTCTGTATTTCTTTTGGGAAACCTACCCTGCTGAAAATCTCTAACAAAGCATTTGCCACCTTCTCTGCCTCAAGTGCCAGATGGTAGGATCTAGGCACTACCAACTGCTGTACTCTCAACACCTAGCTCTCCCTCAGGGGTCCACTGTCTGTAAAGTATCACTTTGTCCCAGTATACAGATTTCCCGTTTCCTTGAGAAATTTGGTGCCTCCGTAGCTACCTGCCTCAGGCCTTGCAATGTAGGGTCTGAGAGCTGAGCCTCTCAACTCTCTTCTTGTAACCCTTCCCAGCTCCCCTTCCACAGGAAATCTGGCAACCTTCGACAGCGGTGCCTCACTGTCAGCCTGGGTACTACTACTCACCTTTACCTTTGCAGTTACCCTGTCCAAGGGAACATCAGTACCCGTAAGCAGCTGTGGCTCACCTTCAGTCTCACTGCTACAGCGCAGCTCATTTCCTGAAGTAACCACCTCCAGTCCTGGCTGCAAGTATGCAGTCTGTCTGGGTCTCCCCCAGGCTACTTAGACCTACATGCTTGTCTCCTAGCCTGACTGCGTGTAACTGCATAAGCACATGGTATTGCCTCATCCAAGTCCTTCCCTCTGGGGACATCTGCTGGATGGTAGTTCCATACCCCTGTTGTCAAGACAACCTAATATCGTCATTTTGTCTTTCCCACTTAACTGGCTCTGTCACCTTTGATTCCCCACCTTGCCTCCGTGGACACCTGTATGCCACATGGCCCCACTGGTTGCATTCAAAACGTTTTAACCCGAGCTCCTGGATGTGTACCTGGACTAGTGGCTTCCCCTGCTACTGGCAGATTCTGTTGGGGCAGTCTGTGCTGCCTACCATGGGTTCCTTTAGACCCATGAGCAGTGCTGCCCTGCTTTCCAGGTGTAGGTCTCCTTTCTTCCCCAAGTCATCTGAAGTAGCACATTGTCCATTAGCTAACCAGATCCTCATGTCCTCGGGCAAAGTGCTAAGGGCTTGTTCCCTCACCAAAAGGTCTGTCAGCTCTTCAAAAGTGGTGACCTGATATCCACTCACCCAGCTATGAAAACAAGTGCTCAGTTCAGCAACATGTTTGCACACACTTTCATCTGCCTTGCATCTATGCTTACGAAACTTCTTCCTATACATTTCAGGTGTTGGCTTCGAGCATTCTAAGACTTTTTTTTTTTGCAGCAGTATAATCAAAACTGACAGTCGGGCATTTTTGACAGCTTTCCCATGGAGTAAGGGGGGTCAGGATCCATACCCAGAGCCTTTGGTCAACACTCTACTGCTTGCATACCTTCTCAAACTATCAGAATTATCCCCCCCCTCTTTAAATTGCAGAAGAAATTTGCTGACGTGTTTTGCTTCTGGGGTCCAGTTACTCCCTTCCCCATTACCTCCATGACTCTGAAGAAGTCAGCATTTCCCCCTCATTCCTCCTCCTGACGCTCCTTTTCTTCGGCTATTATCTCCAACTCTATTCTCTTTAGCTCCAGCTGGATTTTTACATCCACTGCAGAAAGGTTGAGCTGTCCATTCTCCGAGGATATTGCATCTCCACTGCCAGTCTGCTTGTCCTCCTGGATGCTGTTTTCTGATGCTGTAACCAAGGCTGCAATCAGGTCTGCCTTGGTCAGGTTTCCATGCAAGAGTTCCCTATCCTGGCACGTCTCCACCAGCTGGCTCCTTGTCAGCTTTCCGTACTCTTCTGACATGCTGCCTGCTCACCCTGACTGACTAAGCTAACAAAAGAAATAAATCAGTTGTGATCTGAACTCACTGCGTGGCTGTTTGAGTACAAAACACCTTCAGAGATCACTGTACATAAGCTACAGGATTCACTCTACCCACACCACTACAAGCCAATTAGTGTTTGCTAACTAATTAGTATGTGATGTGGATATCCCACTAATGCCTACCAATTAGTATGAAGTGGATCCCACCACTGCAAATATGTGAGGATATTCCAACCACTGCCACCAATTTAATGTGAGGATATCCCAGTCACTGTCACCAATTAACATGTGATGGCAGTGCCCTGGCCCAGCAGTCAAGGAGCCTCTATCCTCGCCACTAACACCAGAGAGGGCATCTCCGTATACACCAGAGAGGGCATCTCCGTATAGGAGAAAGGATAAATGCACAGTAAAGTGCAATTTCCCATAAGAGCACACAGAGATCACAGTCTGGGGCTGGTTGCTCCCTTGCTCTCCAGGTCCCCAATAAGACCCCCCCCCACTGGCACAGCTATAGGGTCCAGATCTCAGCCTAGCTGGCAAGCTAACCTCCAGTACCCCTCTGTCCAACCAGTGCTTCATGTCACTGCCCAAGTAGCTCTCACACTTTTTGAGATAAGTACTTATAGAACTTCAGACACTCCTGGGAAAGGCTGATGCAGATACTCCAGTTGTGCCCCTATACCCGGACTGTACGGTAGTAATTCCTGCCACCACCAGCTAATAATTATCAGCTACCCTAAGGCCCTTAAGGGTGTCCAGTTATTACTGTGCAGTATTATTTTCAATAGTATAACTAAGCAATCAAGGCTTATTGGAAGGGCCTAGTACAGGGTCACTTACAAACATGCAGTGTACTCCTAGAGCTTAAATTCTCTACATAAACCAGCCACAGTTGAAAAGGGTTTAAAAATATTTTAATAAATCCTAACAAGACAATACTATTGCACCACAGTGCTATTCAAAAGTTCAGAGATCACACAGAAGCTTAAAACAATACAGTAGGAAAGTTCTGACCTGAGTACAGAAACACTTTGTCTGATCTTTATAATTCCTGGCTACTTCTAGGAGAAAGCACAGTTATTTATTTATTTTACATTTGTTAACCGGGAGAGTCCGACCTGGATACATGTCCATTTTCAGCGGAGGCCCGGGGAGAAAAGCTCCAGGTACATAACAGATATATGAACATTGTTAATGCAAAAAAGGAAGATAGTTGAGTTCTAAATATAATATAAAGATACATCACATCTTGGGGAAAAAATTAACAGTGGTATATATAAAAAAAAAAAAAAAAACATAGGTCAGTTATAAAGGCGAGGCGCCTTGTTAAAAAGCAGTTAAGGATAGTGAGGTAAGAGAAGGGTGAGAGTTCTAACATACTACTTATAGAGAGAGCCTAAGGCAGTGCAGAGTTTGTCCACGATCAAAATGCTTAGTCTCTCTGAGCAGTAGTTTTAAAATCGCTAACAAACAAGGTTGTCTATCTCGCTTTCATTCTTGCTGGTTGGGTTCGGAGCCGATCCTCTGCTCCAACTCTGCCATCTTCAAAAGCTGCTTACCGGCTCGAGGCCCCCCTGTATCCCATGATGTCTGGCGCTAGATACCCAGATCTCGTTTGCCGCTTCTGCTGCGAGGTTGCTTTTGCTGGCTCTGGTCATATTTTTTGATTTTTTGTTAGCATATATAAAAATTTTATATTTTAGTTGGTGTTTTAGAATAGTTATAGTAGTTGTAGTTATCTATTTGTAATTTGGTCTCCTTCCCTTGGAAACTCGTTTTCTTAGCCCCCCCCTCTGTTTCTTTTCTTAAAGGTAGCCATTTTTAGTTAGAGGCTAATCCTTGTTCTCAATTTTTATGTAGTAGTTTATTTAGAAATTGTTGATCAGTAGGTTTATTTACCTTTTCTTGGGTAATGTGTGCTGTTAGGGTGTGGTAACTTGTGTTGAGTGTGTGTATTTTACTAGTTACCTACTTCCCTTCTATTACTTTTTCTCTGATTTGATATTTCCTTTTACAGGAATGTCTAAAGATACTCGTATCTGGATGCAAGAAGTGTGACTCATGCTGTCGGAAGATGTCACTGACAGGTGGTCACACTTGTCTACTGTTTGGGTGCCCTACACCTGCAGGACTCTGGTTCGGTGTCACACCTTTAGTCCAAGAGTCCTGCAGGAGTGTAGGAATAAGCTAATCCCTTGGGGGGGGGGGTTGCTCAAACCTGAAGGGTCACTGGCTAAGGCCCAGCCAGTGAAACCCCTCTAAGCCAACGAAGCCATTGGCTCCCCGTTCAGAGCAGTCTGGTGTGGCGTCTGCTTCAACTTCTGTTCTGACTGGAACAGAAGTACCTATCTCAGTCTGCCCCGACTCTGGGATCGGAACAGTCAGGTAGCCAAAAACGCTCTAGATCTCCATCCCTAGAGTTGATACACTTGGCTCTGGGGTCGCCTCTGTTACTGTTGGGAGCGAAGTCACCGATCCCACTCCTCTGTCTTCTAGACTGTCTGACCACGATTTGGAGAGGGGTGAGCAGGCTTCTAAAATCGCAGGCCCTGGCTAAAATGTTATCCAGCTCCCCTCATCAGGGTTCGGCTCCGCTTGTCTGCAGTAGTTCCTCCTACTCATCCCTTGAGTTCGGAGCCGGAGCTTGCTGGGGCTCGGATCGTGGAACTGTTGGTGCAGATACCTACTTTTGGCTTAGTCTGCTCCGATCGCCTCCATGGTGCTGTCCTTGGAGGGAACTGGGCACTGGGACTCTCGTCTGCTCCGCGGGGGCGAGTGGCATCAGACCCTTGTCTGACCCCATTCTCCCTCTCTGAGCTTCGGCGTAGGTGAGGTTTGGCTCCTACATCTGCTTCGGAGCAGTCTTGGTGCCGGGAAGGATTCCAGTCTCTTCGGAGCCTTCTCTATCGGGGAAGGGGTGCCTTCAAGGTAATGAGTGTGCTGGCCTCTGAGTCAGCCCCATGATCAGCCTCATCTGCTCTTCCCCCCCATGGTGCCTGCATCTGCCTCTGCCCCTCCTCCAGACCCCAAGCATGGGGAACAAGTGCTTCAGGGCACCCCATTGGGTGTGTACTTCCGAGGCCTCCCCTGATCATTCAGAGGAGCCCCCTCGAAAGAGGAAATGGAAGAGGAAGCCTGTTGACTCCCCTGAGTCTCACTTAAAATACCGACTTAGAGGATTTGGAAGGGTCCCCGAAATCCCCCTCTGAGGACGTCTTTCTCAGGCATCCTTGAGATACTTGGGCAGAGGGGGAACTGGACTACCCTTAACCCTTCTGAGGCTGTCTATTCCTGGACGCGTTTGGTTCTTGACCCTCCACCTCCTGGGGGTGTCCGCCTTTCGATCCACTGATGTCGTGGCTCGAAAGGTGTGGTCAGCCCCAAGCACAGTGGAACCAACCCCCCAAAGACAATTTTTTACTGCACCTCAGGACAAGCAATTTCTGACTAAGGATGTTCACATTGATGCCATGGTGGTAGCGGCCACAAAAAAAGGAGCTGGCTGAAACTTATCTGTCCATCCCCCTAATGAGGAATCTAGGACGATGGACAGATATGGGAAGCGGATGTTTTCCTCACCAACCTTCTCCATGAGGTCACTGAACTACTTGTGCCATGTTACCCGCCTTCAAAGGGATCTCCTTTAAAGAGCTAGGAGATGCCCTTCAAGATCCATCAGCTGCGCGGGCCCAGGCTAAGGTTGCCTCCCAGCTGGTGACTCAAGTCTGTAGTAAACTCCATGCGGCTCATCTCTTGTGCAGCCGATGGTGCGAGTAGGGCTGCAGGCACAGGCGTGGCCTTGAGGAGGCATGCTTGGATGCGGTTATGTAACTTTGCAGAACCCTTCAAGGCGTCTTTCACCAACACCCCCTTTGATGGTTCTGCTCTTTTTCGGACAACAGGTGAAAGATACCCTTACCAGGTGTGAGCAGGAAGGCAAGACTCTTTCTGCTGTGGGAGTCCGTTTTTCCACTCCAAGACCGTATCCCAAGGGTCAGAAGAGTAGGAAGATGTGGTTCCGGAAACCCCAGGGAGCCGTGCCTGACACATGTGGAGAGTTCCCCTCCAGGGGCAGAGGAGGGAACAATAGATGCCGCCCTTGGGGCAGAGGGGGTCCGCAAAATCGGGGCCAAAGGATCTTTCTCTGACGAGCCCTTCCAGCATCCCTGAATTGCTGCCCGGCTGTCCACCTTCGGAGGCAGTCGTGAGAAGATTATCGCTGTACCCAAAAGCCTGGCAAAGTATAACACAAGACAAATGGGTACTGTGTATCATAGCCGAAGGCTACAAAATCCCCTTTCACACTCTCTACATTCCCAACAAATCCCTTCCAGATGTTCCACCCAATCTAAGGGATCAAGCAGTTCAAGAAATATCAAAACTGCTAAGAAAGAGCCATCCAGCCAGTCCCAGCAGACAAGCAAGGATCCGGAATTTACTCAAGGTTCTTGTTGGTACCAAAAAAAGACTGGACTGGAGACTCATTCTGGATCTCAGCAGACTAAACTGGTCTGTTCAAAGAACGAAGTTCCGGATGGTCATGCTACAGTCCATTTTACCCTTTCTGAGTCAGGACAGTTGATGTGCTCCATAGATTTTTCAGGATGCGTACTACCATATCAAAATGGACAGACGCTCCTGAAGATTCCTCCGCTTCCGGCTGGGAGCCAGTCATCCGTTCAGAGCTCTGCCCATTGGTCTCACCACAGCCCCCAGGGTGTTCAAATGTTTGGCAGTAGTTACCGCTCACCTGAGACTGCAAGGATTCCAGGTGTTTCCATATCTAGACTACTGGCTCCTTATAGCTACCACCAGACATCACATGCTGCAAGCCAGAGACTATACCATGCATTGTCGCCTTGTCAATCTTACCTTTTATAGGAGCAAACTTAAATATAAAGGACATGTCAGTGAGACTGCCATTAGACAGTGTTAGACATTTGCCGACATGTGCTGGTCTTATTAGGATGCGAAAAAATTCAGGCCAGATTCGTTCTAAAAACCTTGGGTCTCATGGCAGCGGCTATCATACTAGTTCCCCTTGCTCGTTTTTGAGGATTCTTCAGTGGATGCTGTTCACCCAATAGTCTTTCCAGCAACTTCCAATGTCTCATAAGATAATGATCACACAGACATGCAAAAACCAACTTGCTTGGTGGATGGTTTCCCAATCAGTACCCCAGGGCAGACCATTTGCTCTTCCTCCTCCAGTGGCTACGGTGACCATGGATGCCGCCATGATCGGGTTGGGGGGGGGCATTTTCAGGGCAGAACAGGCCAAGGCACCTGGCAGCAGCTTCACGAGTACCATCTGCATATCAATGTCTTTGAGATGAGGGCTGTGCTTTTGGTGTTGCAAGCTCTTCACAACACTCTCTTCCCACCAGGACCATTGCAATTCAAACCGACAATGTCGGTAGTGTTACATCAACAAGCAGGGCAGAACAAAGTCCTACCCCCTATGTCAAGAAGCACTCTCTGGCAGTGGGCAATCTCTTCCCAACGGTTTCTGATAGCAGCGCACATCCCTGGGTAGTCCGTTATAGTGGACAGGCTGAGCAGAGCAATTCTTATGCCTCACGAGTGGTGTCTCAGACAGTGGCGGACCAAATTTTCTGCAGACCTTCAACAGCAAGTGCAACAATTTCTTCTCTCTCCTCCCTCTTCCCGGACACTCCCCAGAGATGCTGTAGGTCATTCACTATTGGCCTCAGGGACTTCTTTATGCATTCCCTCAGTTTCCCCTGATTCCCAAACTAATACAGAAAGCTACCATCTTGGGATGCAAGATAATCCTCATTGCCCCTTACTGGCCTCGACAAATTTGGTTTTCGTTCCTGCATAATCACCTTCTGGAGCAGCCCTGGACCCAGTTCAGACCTCCTGATCCATCAATCGGGCGGGCTGCACCAATCCCTTCAATCTCTCTAGCTCACTGCTTGGTTGTTCCCCTTCCAACCTTAGCCAGGCTTCCGAACATCTCCCACTCGGTATGTGAAATCCATCTTGCCGCATAAGTCTACCACTAGAAAGACTTATGCTAGTAAATGGAAACTTTTCTCTTTCTGGGCAGAGGCTAGAAATATAGATCCCTTTTCAGCCCCTGTGCACCATATTTTGGATTTTTCATGCTGGATCTTCTGCCACGGTTAGAGTTCAAGTAGCTGCATTTTCAAACTTTCATACAGGCCTATCTGATACTAGTATGTCCCATAAGCTTTGTAAAGCTTTTCTCAAAGGGACTATTTTAATCAGGCCACCAGTGAGAGATCCCCCACCTCCGTGGGATCTAAACTTGATTTTAGCTTCCCTGATATTGCGCCCCTTTGAACCTGCAGCTTCTTGTTCTTTGAAGTTTCTTTCTTGGAAGACCCTTCTGGTTGCAATTACTTCAGCCAGAAGAGTTTCTGAACTTCAAGCTCTGTGTTCGCCCTCCTTATCTAGTTTTCCACAAGGACAAAGTTTCTCTCAGGAGTAATCCTTCCTTCCAAAGGTTTCTTCTGAGAAAAATTTGAATCGGTCTATTGATCTTCCTGTGTTTTTTTTCTAAACTATTCCAACAAGGCAGAGTACAAGTTGCATCAGTTGGATGTTCATAGACAGTTATGTTTTTACTTGCATAGAACCTAAGCAAATCAGAAAATCAGACCAGCTGTTCCTGTCCTATGCTGAGGGTAAACCAGGTCTACCTGTGTCGAAAGTAACCTTATCTAGGTGGTTTACCTCTATTACACTGATATCAGCTAAGGAACAAAGAGCTTCCTGCTAAACCAAAAGGTCACTCCACTAGAGCTCTAGCTACTTCAGAGGCTTTTCAGGCAAGATTGCCAATGGAAACTATTTGTGCAGCAGCTACATGGGCCAATCCTCATAACTTCACTTCACATTATAAGCTGGACGTGGCCTCCAGGAGCAGAGCTGATTTTGGTTCCACTGTTCTGAAGAGTCTGTTCCGATTAGCCACCCAGGATTGAGGTGCTAGGGACGCTGTCCCAACCAGCAAGAATGAAGGAGAGTTAGACAACTTAACATTAAGAAGTTATGTACCTAACATAACGTTCCATGTTAGTTGTCTTCACCTTCTTTCTTGCGTCCCACCCTCCATCCCCCTATCCTAGTAGATTGAGGAGTTATGTTTTTCCTTCACTGGCTGAGTCTTCTCTGGCTATTCCTTTCTGACTAGTAGTCTATCCAGTAAGATTTGTGCATTCTAGGATAAGATTCCTGTATTTTTATGTCTGCAGTTAGACTTGCCAAATGAGATCTGGGTATCTAGTGCCAGGCATCATGGGATATAGGGGGGCCTCCAGCCAGTAAGCAGCTCTCAAGCTTTTGAAGATGGCAGAGTCTGAGCAGAGGATCTGCTCCGAACCCAACCAGCAAGAAAGAAGGTGAGAAGACAACTAACCTGGAACGTTATGGTAGGTACATAACTTCTTATTTCTGCTGGGCCCTCCCAGATTACATCATTCTCATTTAGTTCCCATTACATCATTTCTTTGACACTTGGAGTTCCCAGGCCAACAGGCTACATTATCTAGCAAGCTAACACCTGATCAGGAAGCTACAACAATAAGACATTTCACATGTACAATTTCTCAAGTTAAAACAATAGAATGTGCTAGCCCAGACAGGCTGACTCCGAGCTCTACAGTTCAAAGGATATATCTGAAATAATAATGACTTCAAAAGAAAGATTTGAAATGCTTGACTTAGTTTTCCTTAGTAGATGGCAGTGTTGCTAAAATCTTGAAGTTCAACATTTTACAGTCTTTTCTTTCATTTAAGAAACTAGCCTATATTTTACATTCATATTTAGAAATGGATTTGGCTAGGCTGGCAGCCTTCAGCCATCTCTACCCAATATTCACAACTTTTCACTGCACCTAGAGTCTTCACCAAATGTCTCGCTCTAGTTGTTGTCTTATGCAGGACAAAAATAATCCTGATCTCCCCCCCTTACCTGGGTAACCTCATTCAGGCAGACTGCAAGTAGGCCCTCCTGCAACAGTTAGTTATAAGTTGCCATTACTCTCTTGGATATCATGGGATTTCAGATCAATTTTCCAAAATCCCAGCTGGAACCTACTCTACATTGAGTAGTTTCCAGCTGGGATTTTGGAAAATACTCAAGACATTGTCATCTTTGGGTGCAGGATTTGTACAGACATCATGAAAGCCTACCACACACACACACGCGTGTGCACGCACAGACAGAGACGCGACACCTACTTCTGGTCCTCCAGACCACAGAATTGACCACAATGCAATACCTCAGGCTCCTGGGCTACATGGCATCCACTATCCCCATGTTACCACTAGGAAGACTCTGAGGAAATTGTAATGGTACCTCGGGTCGGTTGGGACCCAGCACTCCCATCTCCTAGAGTACAGGGTACCCCTCCTGCCGTACCTCAAACAAATTCATTTGTGGTTGAAGCAGATGAGAGCAACTCTGGGGCACCTGGAAATGCAAGGAGTGTGGCCAAGGTCACAGGAAAGAACACATAAATATCTGAGAGATGAGGGCCTTGCGAGCCTTCCAAACCCAGCTTCCTACAAAGACCACTAAAAATCTTTACAGACAATACCACAATGCTGTGGTGTATGTCACCAAGTGTGGGGGCGGGGCAAGTCTTATTTGCTTTGCAGACTGGCTCTCCTGGTGTGGGAACTGGCCACCTCCCAGGGAGTAACCTTACAGGCAGTCTTCATACCTTCATAACAGAATTCTCAGGCAGACTCCCTCAGCAGATCCATGACTGACTGCACGTTAATGGATGCTTCACATGGATGTCTTCCCAGACCTGGTCCACTGGTGGGGGTGCACCTCAAATTGACCGGTTTGCCTCCTCCCTCAACTTGCAACTTCCTTCCTTCTGCACCAGACTTCCAGAACCTCAGGCTAAAGCAACAGATGCCTTCTCTATCTCCTGGAAGTGGATGTTTCTCTCTGCATCCCCCCCCCCCCCACCCTTTCTCCTTTTTGAGTCCTGCTGAAAAACTAGCAGGACAGACTAAATGTCTTGCTGGTGACTCCCTATTAGCCAAGACAGCATTGGTTCACCATCCTCTTATAGCTATCTAATGGCAATTGCCACAAGTTACCCCTTAGAGTGGATCTCTTCACACACCACAAGGGATCCCAAGTACACCCACATTGGCAGTCTCTGCACCTCACCCTGTGGGTGATGGGATTCTGATCCCTTTCAGACACCTTTACAATGAGTACGTGCTCACTGTCCTACAAGAGTCCAGGAAAACATACCAGGAAATCTTGCCTATCAACGTGGAAGAGATTTTCCATATAGTGTGTCAAAGGCAGTTGGACCCGCTGAAAAGCGAGACCCCTGTAGTACCGTCTTACCTTTGTGAACATTTGCAGACAGGGTTAGCTTTCTCATCCATTAAGACCCACTTGTCTAACATTTTGGCATGTGTTCCCCTGGACCCCCCCCCCCCCAGCTTCCAGACTACTGGTTGTTATTCCTTAAAGGGGTCCTCCATCTCAGACCACCTAGGAAACCCTTTCTTCCTCCATAGGACATCAACTGTGTTAAGAGATGCTCACGCTTCCCCCATTCGAGCCAGCAAATAAAGCTTTCCTAAAACATTGCACATGAGACTTGTCGTCCTCGTGGCCTTGACCTCAGTCAGGAGAGTGAGTGGCAAGTCCTCCTGGCTATTCCACACGGGCAGGGATACTCCTAAGAACTAACCCTTCCTTCATGCCCAGGATGGTAATTGACTTTCCGTAAGTCAAGCCATCCACATATCAACCTTCCTCCCTCACCCACAGGAAGACAGTACTTCATTCCCTGGATGTGCACAGACCACTCCGATTTTATCTGCACAAAACCAAGTCCCTCAAACAGGCTGATCAACTGTTTGTCTTTTTCCACCCCAGGGCCCTATAGAAGGCAGTATCAAAACAAACAGTTTCAACATGGATTTCCAAAGCTATTAACTTTTGCTATAAACACCATAGGAAATTCTGCAAGTTACTGTCAAAGCACACTTCTCCAGGGCAGTGGCCTTCTCGAGGGGCCGCCTTCAGGGGTTTGGATACCTCCACTATACTGGAAACAGCCACTTGGTCTTCAGTGCATGCCTTCACCAAACACTACAAGTTAAACCACATTTCTTGGGCCAGAGCTGGTCTTGCCAGAGCTATCCTCCATGGATTCCTGTAGACGTCTACTAGGCCACCTCCCCTTTATGCACAGTGAGCTTTGGCACCTTTGTCGGCCCTTTTAAGTAATTCCCATTACTAAACCACATCTCTCATTTATTTCTACCCAATGTTTAGTCTCTTTCATTTTGTCCCACTTAATAGCTATAACCTCTGAAGATATTTCCTTCCTAACAACTCATGGATACTTTCCACTACCCATTCCTTAAATTTGTCTTTAACAAGTTGGTGTGAAAGGCAACAGTGGTCTCTCTTACTTCATTGATTCTGCATTTTTCTTAGATCCCACACAGATGAAAAACTGTCTGTCAAAGCTTTAATTTAAATGCACATGTCTTAGTACCTTGGGAATGACGTGCAAATTCTGTATTCACACGTTCTTTACAAAATATTTTCATAATTATTTTTTCAGAAATCTGTCCTTTTTTTTTAATTGCAAATCAAATTCCAGTCCGCACCTGTAAGGAATATTGCCTCCTGAAGCTGATTTCTCCCAAAATGTTCTGCATTTAAAGTGTTAAAGCTGCTAGGGAGGCTGCTATCTCTTACTCACTTCCATAATGTCAACCTTAATTTTTCAGTGGGCTGCTTGCCATTTGTACCTTTGAATTTTGCATTTTCATCAGCAAGGAATGTTTAGAGCTGTCAAATTAATTGCATGCACCTGCATACAGCTTGAATCCATGTAAAAGTACTCTGCAGTGAATCTTTACCAATTTCACTAGGATCAGAATGCACAACTGCCTACAGCTGCAGTCTTTTGTCTGATTTTGTTCAAGCCTTCCTTATTATAATACTACTTGATCTGATATTGTTAATCCTCGTTCATCCCTTACGTATAGGTATCTGTTCCGAGCTCGGAACCGAGCCGGCCATTTTCCCAGCTCTCCTCAGCTTCAAACTCTTGAGCTAAACTCTTACCCACAATTCCCCTCTCCCTGTTACCTCAGATCTCGTTTGCCACGTTGCAATCCGGTCGTGTCCAGCTGCTTTTCTTGAGCTAAGTACAGGCAATTGTTTAATTGCTTTACAAATTACTTTTCTGTCAGGAAAGTTGATATTTTATTGTCTCTTGCCCAGTCGCATCTAGCGTTCATAATTTCCTCATGTTTCTGTCCTTTGCTTACCCGTTTTACTGCAAGGTAATTACCTTCTCTTACCATTGTTGGTAATCCATTTCCTTTTCATACCTTTGGGTACTCTCACTTATACCATTGGTAATCAATTTCCTTTTTCATACCTTTGGGTACTCTTGTACCATTGTTGGTACTTTTCTATTTATTAATATAGCAGATAAACAAGGGTAGTCTGGGGTTTAAGCAGTGTTCTGATTGTGGACACAAACTGCCTACTTCTGATGCACACTCTTGTGTTTGGGAGCTTCCCATTTATCTGTTGAACCACCTTGTACTGTATGGGAGAACTTTTCTAGTGGTACTTTTAGAAAGGAAAAATAAGCTGATACTGAAGGAACTTCTAAAATCTCCCTTTTCAGAGGCTATTTCTGGGAGAGCGGTCTCAACCCCTATTATAGCCCATAAGAAAATGGATGTTTCTACTAAGGCTAAATCCTTGCCTTCATCCCCGGCTGGGGACTCTCACCAACCAAAATCTAAAAAAGGCTAAAATTTTGGTTCCGGAGCTCTGGCAGCCCCAGTGTTTTCAGTGCCCAGACCTTCGGCTCCATTAGTGATTTCGACTCGGTCCTCTCCTGCAGCCGTATGCATATAGGCACCAAGGGGCTCCTCTGTTCAGACCTTTACCACTGTATCGGCACCGACTGTTCAGTCTATGCAGACCTTGACCACGTCTCCTCAGAACCGAGGCCTTTATTACCGATTCCAGTTTCGGTACAGACAACCACGTCGGCACCGATCCCTGTGTCTGTGCAAACACCATCTGCACCGATGACTTTGGTGCAGACTACAGTAGTTCAGTCTTTCTCTGCACCGTTGTCCTCTGTGCGATCAGATGAGATGGGCACAGAGTCTGCCTCCTTTGTGGACAGGCCTGTTTCTCCCTCAGTCTCTGAGGTCCACTGGAAGTCTTTCTGAACATGTTGCATCTTGTGGACTAGGCATTCTTGGCCAGAGGTATTCCACCCCCCAGGAACTATCCTTCCTTTGGAGGTGATCACCCATCCCCAAAGACACCGTATTCTCCTCCTCCATTGCCTTTGAAGTCCATGGATATAGTACAGTCTTCCCCTTCTGCGGTTCCCTTTATGGATCTCACTAAGGAACCACAGTTGCCTTTGTGGCAGGAAAGTTTTGCTACGACCCAGGATGTCAGCTGTGATACGCATAGCTTGCTGCTCCACAACCATCCAGGGACTCTGTCAGCAGGCTGAGCTGCTTAGGGGAGACGTGCCCCCTGTCCTTGACATATACACTTCTCCAGGTGGACCAGCCTTCCAAGTGATTGAGAGAGCTTTCCCTGCTGCTGGCGATACCGGACTGTCTCTACCTCTGCCCTTCTCTGGTACACTGGTTTCACAAGTTGCACCTAGGGCCTCAGGATATATTCCCTCAGGAATCCCCATTTCCGTTGTCTTTCCCAGCTTCTCCTGCTGAGGAGGTCCACCGGAAAAGTTAGTATAAGAGGAGGCACATGGACTCCACAGAGGAGTATCTCATCGAAGAGACAGATTTCAGTGAGGGGGAAGGATCCCCTCTGTCATTCTCTTGAGGTATCCTTTGGCGATATCCTTGAAATTTGAAACTGGTGACTGGCAGCCCTCTAATCCGACCCCTTTGGAATCTGTGTTCTTGCAGGCTTTTTGTGCCCGGCCCTCTACCTCTTGGGTTACTCCACCTGCCAATGAACTAGTAGTTCAGTGTGCTTTGAAGGCCCCTGATACTGTTGAAGCTATTCCCCGGAGGCCAGATAAGATCTTTTTCCTCCTGCTTCAGATCCCCACTGGTCCAAAGGTCTTCCTGTAGATGCTTTGGTGGTGGCGGCTGCAACAAAAACTGGCAGAAGAAAAGCGCCAGACTGTCCATCCGCCTAAGTCCCGGGCCCTGGACAGAATAGAGAAGCACACCTTTGCTTCAGCTACCTTTGCTATCAGGTCCCTGAATTTTGTGGCACATTTTACCAGGCTTCAAGGGGATCTAATTTCTGAGCTCTCTGAAACCTTGGCTGGTGCTGTCTGAGGTCCGTGACAGTGGCCACCATTGAGTCTCTAACTCCTCTATGCGATTGATATCTCGTGCATCAGAAGGAGCAGCTAGAGCGGCGGGTTCATCTGCTGTCTTGAGACAACATGCCTGGATGTGCTTGTGCAACTTTGCGGAACGTTTTAAGTCTTCCTTTCTTAATGCCCTCATTGAGCCCTCCTTGTTTGGGCCCAAAGTTAAAAGCACACTGGCCAGATGTGAACAAGACGGTAAGACCCTTTCTGCAGTAGGTGTCCGTTATTCTTCCCCTCTGTGCTTTCTCCCGAAAGCAAAGAAGTGGGAAGATGTGGTTCAAGAAATCCCGGGGTCCTTTCCGTGACACAGGCCAAGTTCTCTCCCAGAGGCGGAGGGGGGAGACTCTCTCAGGAAGACCCTCCTTTTGGGGCAGAGGGGGACCGCGTAACCAGGGTTCCAGGGATTCTTTCCCTGGTCAATCCTACCAAGAAGAGCGGCCCAACTCCTTTCCTCTGGAGGTGGTTGGGGACATTTCTCCTTGTACCCTTCTGCCTGGCTAACCATCACCACCGATTCTTGGGTACAAAGGATCATAACCAGAGGTTATCCTGTCCCCTTTGATCTTTGTCCTGTCCATTCAAAAAATCTCCCTGACGTTCCACCCAGTCAAATGGAAGAAGCAGCACTAGAGATAAAACAGCGAAGGTAAAGAGTTTTTTTCCAAATAGTCCCTCCAGACCAGATAGGATCCAGATTCTACTCTACTATTTTTGGTGCCAAAGAAAACTGGGGACTGGAGACCAATTTTGGATCTCTGTGTATTGAACAGGTTTTGTGAGTACAAAAATTTCTGATGGTCACTATACAGTCTATCCTCCCGCCTTTTGGAAAAGACTATTGGATGTGCTCTACAGATCTTAAAGATGTGTACTACCACGCAAAGGTGAACAGGCCATCAAGAAGATTTCTGCGCTTCCGTGCAGGAGCCAGTCACTACCACTTCGTACTGTCCTTCAGATTCTCTACATCCCCAGAGCGTTCACAAAGTGCATGGCAGTTATCACAGCTCACTTGCTACTTCAAGGATTCCAGGTGTTTCCGTACCTAGACGACTGGCTCATTTCTGCCCCCACCAGACATCTACTGGAAAAAGCCGTGGCATACTCTTAACTGCTCAAAGGCTAGGCATGACCATAAACAGGCAGAAATTCAATCTCACCCCATCTCAGTCGACAGAATTCATAGGGGTCATCTTGTACACAAACTGCAGAGCTGCTATTCCAGAGCACAGAATTTTAAGGATAAGGCAACAACCAATTCCAATCCTTTCAAAGGGAAAATCCACAGCTCACTACAGCTGTTGGGTTCCATGGCAGCCTCCATCACCATTGTTCCCCTGGCCAGGTTTCACATGAGGCTTCTACAATGGCTACTGTTCACCCAATGGTATCCTTTTCAGCATCCTCTCAGCCATGATTCGAGTAACCCACAAGTGCAGACAGGATTTAAATTGGTGCATGGCGCTCTGTCTCTCGCGCTCTGTGCCTCGCGCAAGGGGCTGTATCCGAGACAGTCCAAGGCACTTGGTCCCAACTGAGGCCCATCTACATATAAATATTCTAGAGCTGAGGGTGGTGTTTCTGGCGTTGCAAGCATTCTATCTCCTGCTGCTGTCTGGGACGGTTGCACTTCAGACAACATGGTGGTGGTCTGGTACATCAACAAGCAAGGTGGAACTAAATCTTACCCTCTTTGCCGAGAGGCCATGAGGATATGGCAATGGGTGATTGCTACCAACCGTTTTCTTCTCGCAGCGCACATTCCCAGGTATTCCAGCGTGATAGCAGACACTCAGCAGATGCATTCTTGAACCTCCCGAGTGGTCCCTGAATCCCTTGATAGCGGCGGAGATCTTCCACTGCTGGGGCAGTCCTTGTGACCTCTTTGCATCCCCGACCAACTACAAATGCAGCAACTACTTCGCCCTGATTCCCCCTCCTGGACAGTCACCCAGGGACGCTGTAGTCCACGATTGGCCCACGGGTCGTCTTTACACTTCCACCATTTCCCCTCATTCCCCAGTTTCTGAAGAAAGCCTGGTGGTTGAAGAGCAAGGTGATCCTCATAGCACCTTATTGGCCTCGACAGATTTGGCTCCCCTTCCTTTGGTCTCGCCTACTAGATCGACCATGGATTCTCCATACAACCTCTGAGTTGATCTCACACCCACAGGACCAGATTCATCCCAACCTGAACAGCCTGAAGCTAACTGCTTGGCTACTCCAATTCCCTTGATTGCCAGGCAGAATTATCTTTGCCAGTACGTGATATTCTCATTGCTTCTCATAAGTCTTCCACTAGAATTGCCTATGTGAGCTAGTGGAAAAGATTTACCTGTTGGCTGAAAGATAAACAAGTAGACCCCTTTTCAGCACCAGTGTGGATAATACTAGACTATCTGGCCGACCTGTTTCAATCTGGTCTTTCAGCCTCTACCATTACAGTTCATTTGGCTGCAATTTCTAATTTTCATGAGGGTGTCCAAGATTCCTCTCGTCCCATAAATTGTGCAAGACCTTCATAAAAGTTATGAATCATCTGAAGCCACCTTTTTAGAGAACCTATTCAACCATGGGATTTATCATTAGTTCTACAAGCTCTGACAATGGCACCTTTCGAACCAGCCTCTTCTTGAGACCAAGTATTTGTCATGGAAAATCATGTTTTTGGTCGCTATTACTTCTGCCAGACGTATTTCTGAACTTCAAGCTTTATGTATCGAGTCCATACTTGATTTCGTCATTTCTGTCTAAAGTGATCTCTGAAATGTCCATTAATCAAGCCATTGAATTGCCAGTTTTCTTTCCCAATCATTCAAACAGAGGAGAGTATTGCCTACATACCCTAGATATACACAGGCAAATCAGTGTTTACTTAAACCGGACTAAACCCTTTCATAAATCTGACCAGTTATTTTTGTTCTTTTCTGGGCCTAGATTAGGATCTGCTGTTGCTAAGGTCACATTAGCTAGATGGTTGAAGGACTGTGTGACCTTTATTTACACAACGTAATTTCTCGTTGCCTACTACCATGAAAGCTGATTCAACAAGGTCGGTGGCAACTTCTGCTGCCTTCCATGCCAAAGCTTCTTTACATGCCATCTGTGCAGCTGCAGCTTGGGCTATGCCTCATAACCCTCATCAATCATTACAAATTGGATTTGGACTCCAGGGGGAAGAGCATCTTTTTGGTTCTATGGTGCTCAGGAAAGTCTTTCCATGAGAGCCTGCCAGGAATAGAGGTAGCTGGGGACTCTGTCCCATACGTAAGGAATGAACGAGGATTAACGTGAACGAGGATTAACAATATCCGATGAAGTTATGTCTTACCATAACGTTCCATCTGTATTGTTGATCCTTGTTCAGTCATTACAACCCACCCTCCTTTCCCCTTCTGTGGTTTCTAGTGGATCTCACCATCCAGTTCTCTTGGGTTATTTGACCAGAGGTAGCCTCTACCTTCTTTAACTTGCAAACTCAATCTTGGGTAACTGGGGGAGGGGGATTATGAGTAAGTTTAGCTTGAGAGTTTGAAGCTGACGTGGGCTTAGAAAATGGCCGGCTCTGTTCCGAGCTTGGAACAAATACCATACGTAATGACTGAACAAGGATCAATGATACAGATGGAACGTTATGGTAAGACTTAACTTTTTTTTATAGTTAAGCTAAGCGCATTCATCTAGACCATTCACTTTAGTAAAAATATGAGAAAATATTTTAATATCCAGTCATTCAGAGCCACTTTTTTCTTGCAAAGCCATATTTCACAAATGCAGTGCTTTGTAGTCCCCCATTTATGCAGTTATTTCAGTGTTGCTAGTCTACCTCTTCATCTCCTCCATCTCCCAACACCATGCACAAGTTGAAGTCCAAGGTACTCTTGAATCTTTACTAATACAAGTCTTTGCTACTTTCCCCTGGCCACATTTGGAGCATATATACTGTGTGCCCTTTCAATTAACAAGTATTGCTTTGGAATACCAATGCAGTTGCTTATTTTTGCCTTCATAAAATTAATGCAGTCTGTTCCTTCGTTTCTGTGGTACAGCAGAAAAGTTTCAGGTTTCTGTGCACACTTGTTTTTTGAAACCGCTCTTAAAGTCTCATACTGTTTGTCCTCTTTATTTCAGACTCTGTTTTTTTGCAGTTCTATCCGTTCATCTCAATAGCTAGTTAAAGATTCTATTTTTCCAGCCTTTTGTTTGAGTTGTACTCAAGTGTGTTTATTTTAATCGCCTTTGTGTACATTTGGTGCACTTTACACTAAAGTAGTGGAAGCTGTCTGTTGTACCAAAGCTGAAGCTTGAGCTGAGTTTTGCTGAACAGCTATAGGACTCTTCCAAGCCACTATTTTATCTTCGATTTTTCTGGTTTTTCTTTCTGCTTCTGTACATTTCTTGTTTACTGACATGCAGGCAGTGTACATACTAGCCAATTACTGAATTTTCACCAGATATGTTTGTCACCCCTCTTCACACTGGGAGAGCTGAAATTAAGCTATCAGTGTCCAACAATATTAGAACAAGGACACTTCCAAGAATGTCAAATGCTTGTATTTTGCTTCCCTTCGAAGAAAAACACATTGATCGTATACATCAATTTTGGTAACACCTTTGCTGTTCTTTTGGCTACTGCAGACATCAACACTTTATAACCTTGTTTTAAAATTGGGTCTATATGAAGCTGGGTCTCTGAAGGGTGTTTACCCACTTTGTGTAGTACAGCCACCCCAACTTTTTCCAAAAGGCTCGTACAATACTAAGTGATAAGATCTTGAAAGTTTTTTTTTCTTTCCTCCCAGCTTCCAGACTTGCCCAAGAATATTTTCTGTTTCTGATTTCCCCAATGTTCTTCATGTTTCACTGTTGCAGTCATTGCATTTGGGTAATCCTGCTGGAAGGTTGCCCTCAGTCGGCCTGAATTCCAAAGTCTTGGGTCCTGCGTCGGCTGCTGTCGCCCCTTCCCTGATGGCAGGTCGTCAGGGGTATAAAAGAAGCTGCAGACGCCATTTTCTTCAGTCTTTCTTGCTGTGAGGTGTCCGAAGCAGTTCGTAAGTACAGGTCGACCGACCCCTGAGATTTTCGTGTTCGAATTTCAGATCCAAAGTCTTCAATAAAGCTAAGTAATCCATTGGGGAATTTTTTTTTTTTTTTTTTTTTTTTTTTTTTTCCTTGCTCCAGACAGATGTCAAAGTAATTGTATTTCTTGTGGAAAGCAAATACCTCATAAGGACTCTCATTCTTACTCTATTCCTTGCCTAGGCCCTGATCACAACGTTTCTGGTTGTCTGTTTTGTGCTAGACTTAACCAACGCACTATTAAGCGTTGGTATGATTTTGCTTTCAACTATTTTGGATGCTGGTTTAATTATCCAGAAATGTAGGATAGCCATTGGACTACTGGAGTTCACAAAAACGCAAAGAAAAGGAGAGAGAAACAAGAGGCCCAAAACCGGCGAAGCTTCTCCCAAGCCAGTCGCCTGTTCTCAGTGAGGCACTTTTGCAGCCCCTGACACCCGCTACTTTAGAGTGGCAGGCCGTTACAAACTTCTGCTTTGAGTCAGCCATGCCGCTCAACTCAAGGTATTGGAGCCTCGGATACTATTCTCTCAGATGGGTCCGGAGCCGCTGAGCAGGCACCGGCTTCTGAGGGTGTATTCAGACCTAAACATTTTTACATTAAACAGACTGCAGCTTCAAAGACAAAACACCTCCTGAAGCAAAGAAACTCGAGCCACGTGGACAGGCCTCTATGCCCAAAAAAAATGCCCAAAATGGCAACTTGATTACCTTGATCAGGGGTTCCCACCCCCCTCCTGATAAGAGGCCCAGGCAAGAGACTGACTATATGAATCTTCTGATCAGGTTTCTATTACTTCTGATTCCTCTTCTGATCAGGGATACCCCCCCCCCCCCAATGAGGATTCTGATGCTGAAGAATCTATACCTTCAGCTTCTTCTCTAGAGGACTATTCTTTTGGGGAAACCTTGCATGCCATGAAGGAGCATTTCCACTGGGAGAGCCAAGATATTTCTAAATCTAAAAAGAGGCTCTGGGATTTCCTTTTACCACCTCAACACAGGCATCTAGCCATTCCACCTGTTGGCCATTGTAGATGTGTGTTCGGAGTCTAGTCTTAACACTGACTCCTTACCTCCAGCTCCTGTTAAGCCTGACAGATATTACAGGGATCTGAAGTAGGAGATTCATTTGTCTGCAACCTGTGGGTTATGGATCAGATATCGGATCCGAACCGGCATGGTTTACCAGCTATGGATCCAAGCTCTCAGCTCCTCCCCTCACCCATAATGCCCTGCTCTACCCTCATGACCTCAGATCTCGTTTGCCGCGCTGGAGACCAGATTGTGTTTCTAAGCTCTTCAGCTAAGTGCAGTTTTATTAGTCTTTAAAGTGCTAATTTTTGAAGTTTTGTGTGGAAGTGTAGGTTTCCCTATTATTTTAATTATACTTTTAGTGTTTTAAAATTTAATTTTACTTACACTACGCTACCAGCGAGGGGAGGGGTGTGTTTGGGCCTGTTGAGTGGTTCTGTTACTTTGCTTTAACTCTAGTTTAAGTAACCTTTTTTGCTTTTGGGATGTCTGAACAACCCAAAGCTGTGTTCTCAAAGTGCTCCGAGTGTGGCCATAAGCTTTCCCCGGCTGATGGCCACACTCTGTGTGTTAGATGCCTTGGGGTTGAACACCTCACTTCTGGATGTTCCATTTGTGCAGGGTTCAACCCCAGGGCATTGAAGGAGCGGAGGTCCAAGCTTGTCTTGGCGGGTCTTTTGCCACCGACTCGCCCGCCTCCGCTCGGGGTAACTGCTTACGGTTGTCTCCTCTGCTCCCTCCCTCCTCCTCCTGGGACTCAACCTCCCTGTAGTGGTTCGGAGGAGAGGGAAGCTAGAAAGAAGGACCGGAGGGAGAAGCACCATAAGCGGCAGGCAGAGACCTCTGTTTCGGCCTCCTTGTCTGCTGGCTCTCCCTCTCCTCGGCTCCGGTCTCCAGTGTGTTTTTCACCGGGACCTGAGGAGGAGGAGACCCGATCTCAGTCGAGGCTATCGAGGAGGCACTCGAGGCCTACCTCAGTAGCCTCGTCGAGATCAACTTATGGCCTGTCAGACGCTGATCTGGACCGGATGATAAGGTTCATCCAGGCCCAGATGCAGATGGGAGTGCTCTTGCCTCCCCCCCCCCCCCTCTGGGGGGGAGCTCGACCCCTTTTTTCAAGCCAATTGCTCCTTCTTTGACTCGCTACCCGGGTTCGGAGCAGTTGGAGCCGAGCAGCTTCGGAGCCGGGGGTGAGTCGGCGCCGATGGTGCTTCGGATCCGACCTCTCGGAGCCTGGATCCGAGCTTCGGATCCGGGGGGATCAGTGCTCCTTCGGTGCCGTCTGTGTCGGAGTGCACTGTCCCTTCGGATCCGAGCGCTTCGGCGCCGGCTCCGATCCACTCCTCGGATCCGAGGGGGAGCCGATTGTCGGATCCTTTGGTCGAGGTCGGCTCTTCGCTTTTGATGTAGTGGAGAGGGCCCTGTTGAGGGTCTCCGGACCCCGGCACTTGCTTGCCCGCCCGCTCCCTCTGCACTGGGTCAGGCTTCCACCATCCGGCCCTTGGGGCAGCCCGCTCCTGTGCCCCAAGCTGTTCCCCTGGAACAGGTTACTGTTTGCGAGGAGTCCTCTGACAGCCCCCCGGAGGATGTTCCCCGCAAACATATGTGCAAAAGGTGACCCAGAGCGAGAAGGACGGGAAGACGCTGTCTGCCGTCGGAATCCGCTTCTCTGCACCCCAGAGGCCCTATTCTAGGAACCAAAAGGGTCAGAAGAAGATGTGGTTCTGGAAGTCGCAGCAATCCCAGCCTGCTCCGGACAACCAGTCCTTCCGTGGCAGAGGAGGACGGGGAGGACGCCGCCCTAGGGGCAGAGGGGCTCCCAAGAACTTTGGGTCCAGAGAACCCTTCTCTGAACGGCCCGCGCAGCAGCCCTGAGGGGTTGCCCGGCTGCTCCACTCTGGAGGCAGTCAGGGGACGTTTTTCGGAGCACCTGGCGGCATGGGAGTCCATAACATCAGACCGCTGGGTTCTCCAGATCATATCCAGAGGATACCGTATCCCCTTTCTTCACTTGCCAAAATTGAAGTCCCTCCCCGACGTTCCACCCGGTCAGTGGGAGGCCGCTTTGGCAGAAATTGGCCATCTGCTAAAGAAAAGAGCCATCCAGCCCGTCCCCTCAGACAAGATCGGGTCAGGGTTCTACTCCAGGTTCTTTTTAGTGCCAAAAAAGACAGGGGATCTAAGACCAATTTTAGACCTTTCACTCTTGAACCTGGCAGTTCCCAAGGAGAAGTTCCGAATGGTCACGCTGCAGTCTATTCTCCCCCTTCTGGGAGAAAATCACTGGATGTGCTCCATAGACCTCAAGGATGCGTACTACCACATACTAATGGACAGGCGCTCCAGGAGGTTTCTCCGCTTCCGGCTGGGAGCCAGTCACTACCAGTTCCGGGTCCTTCCCTTTGGTCTCACCACAGCCCCCAGGGTGTTCACCAAAGTATTAGCAGTGGTAGCGGCCCACCTGAGGCTTCAGGGGGTACAGGTCTTTCCCTACCTGGACGACTGGCTCCTCACTGCCCCAACAAGGCATCTACTACTATTGGCGCGAGACTCCTTTCTCCACCTTGCTCCCCATCTGGGCATCACTATAAACACAAAAAAATCCAACCTAGCACCCACGCAGTTCATAGATTTTATAGGTGCCAGGTTAGACACAAGGAGATTAAACGCCTTCCTCACTGCGGACAGAGTTCAAAATCTGCAACTCCAGGTGCGGGCCATTCTCCACTCAAGCTCAGTTCCGGCGGAGTTGGTCCTGAGGGCTCTAGGGTCCATGGCGGCTGCTATAGCGCTTCTTCCTCTCGCCAGGTTCAATATGCGCATCCTCCAATGGACACTCCTAGTCCAGTGGTCGTATCTTGCTCTTCCTATGCATCATCCCATTGCGATCAGCAAGGCTTGCAAGCGGTCCCTCCTGTGATGGCTACACTCTCCAGATCTCCACGGAGGCCGCCCATTTTGTGCTTCTCCCCCTCTCGCCACAGTGACCACGGATGCCTCCCGCCTCGGGTGGGGGGGCATTTTGCAGGCCGGACCGTCCAAGGCACGTGGAACGATTCAGAGACCTTACTGCATATCAACGTTCTAGAGATGAGAGCAGTGCTCTTAGCATTGCTAGCACTTCAGGCCTTTCTTCCCTTGGGAACAATTGCGATTCAATCGGACAACATGTTGGTTGTCTGGTATATCAACAAGCAAGGAGGAACCTGGTCTTACCCTCTTTGTCGAAGCCATGAGAGTTTGGGAATGGGCAATCTCCACCAACCGCTTTCTCATAGCAACGCATATTCCTGGTCGGTCCAACATCCTGGCGGACAAACTCAGTCGCACCATTCTCACCCCTTACGAGTGGTCTCTCTCTACTCAGGTAGCGGAACGCATATTTGCACGGTGGGGAACTCCTTGTTGCGATCTTTTTGCCTCTCCCTCAAACACCAAATGCGACAGTTTTCGCTCTGATACTTCCTCCCGGAGGTTCCCCAAGAGACGCTCTGGTGCATGCTTGGCCACCCGGTCTTCTTTATGCTTATCCCTCCTTGCCTCTGATGCTCCAAGTTCTTCAGAAAGCCTCTCGGTTGGGGTGCAGAATGATTCTCATTGCTCCGTTTTGGCCTCGACAGATCTGGTTCCCCTTCCTAAAGTCTCACTCTGTGAATCTTCCTTGGATTCTAGATCCCATTCCGGATCTGATATCTCATCCATCCCACTTATCTCCTCCGAACCTGGACAACCTGAAGCTGACCGCTTGGCTGCTCCAGTTCCACTCTTGATCAGGACTCCCGGTATTTCGTCCCCTGTTAAGGCCATCCTGGTGGCAGCTCATAAGCCATCCACTAGGAAAGTCTACCGCAGCAAGTGGAAACTGTTCTCGTTGTGGGCAGAGCGGCAAGGCCTAAACCCCTTCACAGTTCCTCTCCCTTTGGTGCTTGATTTCTTAACCACTCTTTTTAATGATGGTGCTAGCAGTTCCACGGTCAAAGTACAGCTTGCGGCGATTTCCCATTATCACATTGGTCATGACTCCAATCCACTGGTGTCGGCCAAGTTGTGTAAGATTTTCCTTAAAGGTACTTTTCTTCAGGCCCCCCCTGTAAAGCAAGCGGTTCCTCCTTGGGACCTTTCCTTAGTTCTCCAGGCCTTGACCGCCCCCCCCCCCCCCTTCGAACCGGTGGCTACGGTAGATCTGAAATTCTTATCTTTCAAGACCACCGCCTTAGTAGCCATTACTTCGGCCAAGAGAGTTTCAAGCATTATCAGCTAAACCTCCTTACTTGGTCTTTCATCCGGACCGTGTTTACCTCGGGACCAACCCGTCCTTTCTTCCTAAGGTAGCTTCTGAAGCAATCAGTCCATTAACCTCCCTGTCTTCTTTTCTAAATATGAAAACAAAGGTGAATACAAGCTTCACTCCTTAGATGTTCACAGGCAACTTAGATTTTATCTAAACAGGACGGCTGGTCATAGGCAATCCGACCAGTTGTTCATTTCCTTTGCTAAATTTAATTTGGTCAAACCAATTTCTAAAGTCTCATTATCTCGCTGGATTTCACAATGTATCTTATTGGCTTAAGCTTCGGGAAGGCCCGCACCGGAGGGTGTACATGCCCATTCAACCCGGTCAGTCTCTACCTCGGCAGCCTTTAAGGCTAGGATTCCTCTAGATGATTTGTGCAGCAGCCACGTGGGCTTCATCTATTTCCCACTACAAGTTGGATCTTGCATCTAGGGGTAGAGCATCTTTTGGCTCCGCGGTGCTCCGGAATATCCTTCCATGATGGCCGCCCAAGATTCAGGTAGCTGGGGACTCTGTCCCACAGGTTGCAGACAAATGAATCTCCTACTTCAGATTTAGAAGTTATGTACTCGCCATAACGTTCCATCTGAGTAGGTGTATTCATTTGTCTGCAACCATCCGCCCTCCTATCCCCCTGGCCTTTCAGTTTCCTGCATATGATGCGTTACCCTTTTCAGGGTGTTCTTGCTGTTGGCAAACTCTCTGAGGTCACGAGGGTAGAGCAGGGCATAATGGGTGAGGGGAGGAGCTGAGCTTGGATCCATAGCTGGTAAACCATGCCGGTTCGGATCCAATATCGGATCCATAACCCACAGGTTGCAGACAAACGAATACACCTACTCAGATGGAACGTTATGGTGAGTACATAACTTCTAAGTCTTGACTTTCTCATAAATTCCTTTTTAAAAACCCTGCTGCAGACCCAGAAACTATTTCACGGGGTCCCAAAGGAGTTAGGGCTTCCACTGCAAAAAACCCTGCCCCCTCTGACAGATTCTAGGGCACTGGATAGAGGGGGGTGGGGGTTTACACCTGCTACCTTGGCTATAAGGGCCTTAAACTGTCAGTTTCATATGCTCAAATATCAGCAACATGTCATGGCATTGCTTAAACAAAAAATGTTGAACTCTGAATATGCAGAAAATAAGGAAGTGCAGGATTTATTGCATGCAGCTGAACAAGTTGGAAAGCATACTTTGCAATGTGGTTTTGATTCGTTGGAGGCCTCCTGCAGGGCCGCAGTTACGGGTTCTGTAATTGGGAGGCATGCTTGGTTAAAGGAACAAAATCTGATCATGTCAAAGTTAAATTATTAGATGCACCTTTACAGCATGATACTTTGTTTGGTGTTAAGGCAGAAGAGGTGTTAAAGAAAATGGAGGACAAAGCTAAATCCTATGCAAACTTGTCAGATTTCTTACAGGTACAGCCACCTAGGTTTAGTAGACACTGGCCAACAAAGATATGGTCCTTTCCTGACAGACCTCAAAGGGGCAGATCCAGACCCCCTAGAGGCAGATCCCAGGCGCAAGGTTCATACAGGTCAAAGCAACGGGATGCTTCTACCTCCAAAGTTGGAGAAGACTAATCTCAACCTTGCAGGAAACGGTCCCAATGACTTCCCCTGCCTGCACCAAGCACTTATCTCCTGGCAGCACCCTTAGGGGGAAAAATAGCACTTTTTTTCTCAAAATTGGCACATTATAACCCAGGACAAGTGTGTTCTAAATAGTGTCACAAGGCTACAAGTTCCATTTCCATACCCTGCCAAAGGCAAGCGGCTGGCCAGATCTGCTAAAAAAATCAATGGGCAGAGGCACAAAAACAAGTCTCATCCCTCATGAACATGGGGGCCATTCAACAAGTACCAGAGCAGGGACATAGATTTTACTCTACTGTTCTTGGTAGCCAGAAAGGACAAGGCCTGGAGACCAATTCTGGACCTATTTATTCTGAACACATTCCTGGATATTCCAAAATTCACAATGTTGACTTTACAGTAGCTTCTGCCCATGCTGGGCAAGAGCGCTTGGCTTGTGACTTTAGACCTAAAAGAGGCATACCTACCTGCATGTCCCAATCGGACAATCATGCAGAAGATACCTCAGATTCAGGGCTGGCTCAATGCATTACCAATTCTCCGCATTGCCCTTTGGTTTATGTACTGCGCCCAGGGTCTTTACAAAGTGCCTGGCACCAGTAATTGCATTCTGCAGACAGAGGAATACAAATATATTCTTACTTGGACGACTGTCTAATTCAAGCAGAGAGCAAGGACATTCTTCTACAGCATCTGGCGTTTGTGAAAAGGCTTCTAACATGCCTACGGTACACAGTCAACGAAAAGAAATCAAAACTAGTACCCTCTCAAGAGATAATATTCCTGGGTGCAAGCTTAAATAAAACTGCCCAGATGGCTTCTCACGCCAGACAAAGGCAACTGACTACCTATTTCAAAATGTTGGCAAAGGCCCAGTTATTTGCAAGAAAAATTTCTGCAGGCTTTGGGCTTAATGGCATCCTGCATCCTACTAATTCCATATGCAAACTGCATACGAGGAAACTTCAATGGTACCAAAGTCTTTCCAAGCTGTGGCAATGTTGAGTCCAATGATTACTCTCATTCCCTGCCTGCAACAGGAGATGTTCTTCATTCCACATTGCTGCAGTCCTAACACTTGGGTAGTCCGCTGTCCCAGTCGGCCCGAATACCAAAGTATATGGCTGACGTCGGTCAAGACGCATTAGCCTGACGTCAGGACGTCAGGGTACAAATGCGCATGACCGACGTCATATCCCCAGTCTTTTTTGCCGCATGGTCCGATGCAGAAGCAGTTTTGCGAGTGCAGGTTGGCGTTCTGAAATTTTCTGAAGTCGGAGTTTCAGACCGAATCAAAGTTGGCTAAGTACCCGTTGGGAATATTTTGGTTTTTCTTGCCTCAGTATTTAACCGGATGTCAGAAAAAGTGAATAACTGTATTTCTTGTGGGAAACAGATACCTCATAGGGATTACCATACCTTGTGTATACCTTGTTTAGGGCCTGAGCACGACGTTGTTGGATGTCGCTCTTGTGCTAGATTTAACAAACGCACTATAAAGAGAAGGTTAGACTGTGCCAGGTTAGTTTTTGGGAAGCGTTGTAATTATAAAATGCCGTCGGATGCTCCGACGCCTGCTTCGTCCAAAAAGCGCAAGGACAAAGCAGCAAAGCCTAGGTTGGAAGAACCGCCAGTCCCGGACGTCGGTTCTTTAGAAGGCTCAGTGGAGCCGGAGGTTCTGCCAGAAGTTTCTTTGGAGTCTCAGGGAGAGACTTTACTGTTACAGGATGTGTCCTCTCGGGAGGTAGGCCAGGCTGAAGGGGCCTCTCAGGTGGCTGTTCTCCCCTCTCTTCCTAAGGTGGTTAGACCCTCCCCCTCTGTTTCCAAGGCTTCTTTGAGAGGCAGGCCAGGTTTAACTTCAGTGGGGGTTTCTCCTAGTTCTTCAGGATCTTTGCCTAAGAAACATATGCTTAAAATGGCAGAAGATTTGATTACTATGATTAGAGGTTCTATGCCCCCTCCTGATAAGAGGCCTAGGGTGGAACCTGAGCTTGAGAGTTTTGAGCAGTGTTCGGAGGCTTCTGAGTCTTCGGCTGAAGACTTGCAGGAGTATCCTCCTTATTCTGATTCTGATGTGGATGATTCTACTCCTTCGGCTTCTCCTCCTGAGGATTTTTCTTTTTCAGAGACTCTTCATTCCATGAGGGAGCATTTTAAATGGGAAGGTCAAGATTTCTCTGATTCCAGGAAGAGGCTTAGGGAATTTTGTTTTACCGCAGCATAGGCCTTTAGCTATAGCTCCTGTGCTGGATGGGGAGAAAGATGTTGTGGCAGAGGGTTCCCTGAACGCTGATTCTTTGTCTCCTGCGCCAGTTAAACCAGATAGGTATTATAGGGTGCCTGAAGCTCATAAGTATCTTTTCAAGAGTCCTAGGGCAGACCCGGAAACTGTTTCTCAGGGGCCTAAAGGTGTTAAGGCTTCTGTTAAAAATCCTGTTCCTCCTGATAAAGAGGCTAGGGCTTTGGATAGATGGGGAAAGAAAGTGTATACTTCTTCCACTTTAGCCATGAGGGCGTTGAATTGCCAGTTTCACATGTTAAAATATCAAAATTATCTCCTTTCACAATTGAAGTCTAAGGTGGATGCTCTGGCGGAAGGTATTGAGTGTAAAGAGTTGCAGGATTTAGTTCATGTGTCTGAACAGGTGGGTAAGCATTCCTTGCAATGTGGTTTTGATGCTGTGCAGGCCTCTTCGAGGGTGGCTGCCACTGGTTCTGTTCTTCGTAGGCACGCCTGGCTGAGGGATCAGAATTTAGCTGAGCATGTTAAGACAAGGATTTTGGATGCTCCGTTACAGTCTGACGTGTTATTTGGATCGCCTGTGGAAGCAGTTTTAAAGAAAATGGAGGACAAGGCTAAGTCTATGCAGACTGTTAAAGATTTTTTGCAGGTTCAGCCTCCGAAGTTTAGTAGAAATTGGCCTACTAAGGGATGGACGTATCCTGCTTATGATTCCCAGTCTAGGGGTAGGTCTAGACGTGGTAGGGGCAGAGCTCAAGGTTCTTTTAGGCCTAGAACAGGGAGTTCACCTGCTCAGTCTTCTGGTGAGGGCAGGGGTCAGTCCTTTCGTAAACAGACCCAATGACCTGCCTTTTCAGCTGCCAGTACTTTCTCGTCTGGCAGCACCTTTGGGAGGAAGGCTGGCTCTTTTCAAAGAAAATTGGAATTTAATTACCCAAGACAGATGGGTATTGGATATCATTCACCACGGTTACAGGTTTTATTTCCATACCTTGCCTCCTTTCAAAGGCATGCCAGACATTCCTCCTCTACAAAGAAAAGAGGCTCACAAGCAAATTTCTCTGTTACTCCAAATAGGGGCCATTCAGCCTGTTCCTGTGCCAGAAAGGGGCCTAGGATTTTATTCTCGCCTGTTCCTAGTACCAAAGAAGGGGAACACGTGGAGACCAATTTTGGATTTATCTATCCTCAACACTTATCTGGACATTCCCAAGTTCAAAATGTTGCCGTTACAACAGCTTTTACCTCTGCTGGGCAAAGATCACTGGATGGTAACTTTAGATCTCAAGGAGGCTTACCTTCATGTGCCTATCAGACTAAGTTGCAGGAAGTATCTGCTTTCGAGCTGGGAATTCCCATTATCAGTTCTCTGCATTGCCCTTTGGCTTATCTACTGCGCCCAGAGTATTCACAAAGGTTCTGGCTCCAGTGATAGCTTACTTCAGGCTAAAAGGAATACAAATCTATCCTTACTTGGACGACTGCCTGATTCTGGCTCAAGAAAAGGAAGACCTTTACAGCACTTGGAATATGTGATAGCAGTGCTAAGATGCCTAGGGTATTCTGTGAACGAAATAAAGTCCAGTCTAGTACCCTCTCAAGACATGTGCTTTCTGGGTGTGAGACTGAATACAGCAACCCAGATGGCCTTTTTAACCCCGGACAAACAAAAGAATCTTTCCATTTACTTCCATCAACTATCTCTTCAGTCCGGGCTGACTGCAAGGACAGTCCTTCAAGCCTTAGGGTTCATGGCATCTTGTATTCTGGTGCTTCCCAATGCCAAACTGCATATGAGGAAGCTGCAATGGTATCTCAAAAATGTATGGACACAGCACTGCCAGGATTTGGACACTGTCATTCAAATAATACCTTTCATTCAAAAGGAATTTTTGTGGTGGGCTCAGGAATGTCACCTAAACAAGGGACTCTGTGACCCGGCCAGAGGCGAGTCAGATTCTAACGACAGATGCCTCAGACATAGCTCGGGGAGCTCATCTGAATGGAAAGTGGATACAAGACAAGTGGCCTGCCAGACTACAGCATCTACATATCAACATGAAGGAGATGTTAGCAGTCCAGTTTGCATTAATGGCTTTCAAGGAGTTACTTCTTCCAGGGCAGGTGTTGATTCTAACAGACAACACAACTGTCATGTGGTACATCAACAAACAAGGGGGAACACATTCTTACCCGTTATGCAGGCAAGCAATGATTTTATGGGAGACTGCGCTAAGCTTGCAACTAACTCTTCAGGCAAGGTTTCTGCCGGGAGCACAGAACTCCTTAGCAGATGTGTTAAGCAGACAAATCATGGATCCCCACAGTGGAAACTGGATCTTCATGTATTTCGAAATTGACAGTGTCATGGGGAACTCCAGACATAGATCTGTTCGCTTCTCCATTAAACCACCAGCTGCCAAAGTTTTGCACAAAAAGGTTTCATCACACAGCTTGGAAAGTGGATGCTCTTTCTTTCAGTTGGAAAAATCTTCATGTGTATGCCTTTCCACCTCTGCCTCTTCTCCCAAAGGTGCTCCTAAAGGTCAGACAAGACAAGCCAAGGATGATTTTAATAGCTCCAGATTGGCCTCCGCAACACTGGTACCCATTACTGAGGAGTCTGGTAAGGAAGCCTCCATGGCCTTTACCTTTGATTCCGCACCTGTTGTCTCAGAGGGACGGTCATCTACTCAATGTCAAGCTTCACTCTCTTCATCTAACAGCCTGGCATATTCTGTTTTGAAGCACAGCAGGTCTCAACTTCCTCAACAAGTTTTAAATGTGATTATGGAAGCCAGAAGACCTAGTACAAGGAAAGTGTACGCAGAAAAATGGAAGAGATTTTTATTTTGGAGTGCAGGAAAGAATTTGGAGATTTCTGAGCCTAATTTGAGTGTGGCTCTTCAATATCTTACTGAGTTATTGGACAAAGGTTTGTCTTTCTCTTCCATTAAGATTCATGCTGCAGCAATTTCAGCTCACTATGATTGTGACCCACCATTGTTTTCTCATCCTTTGTTCAAGCAATTTCTTAGAGGGGCAAAGAATATAAGACCCCCACGTAGAGCTCCTACTCCTGCTTGGGATCTCAATTTTGTGTTGGAGAAACTTACTCTACAACCTTTTGAGCCTGCGGCTACTGCTGAATTGAAATACTTGTCATGGAAGACTGCTTTTTTCTGAATTGCAGGCCCTTATGGCGGTTGAGCCTTTTTTGATTTTCCATAAGGATAGGGTATCATTACGTACTAATCCTTCCTTTATGCCTAAGGTGGTTTCTAGTGTGGCTTTAAACCAAACTATTCATTTGCCTACTTTTTATGCAGATCCCCAAAATAAGGGGGAAAAGATTTTGCACACTTTAGATGTACACAGGCAGTTGCGTTATTATTTAAGCAGGACTAAGGATTTTAGGCAGTCTCAGCAGTTGTTTGTTTCTTTTGCTTTGAGTTCTCAGGGCAAGCCTGTGTCAAAACAAACTATTTCTAAGTGGATTGGGTTTTGCATTGCATTTTGTTATTCCCATCATGGCAAGGAGATTCCAGCTGGGATTAGGCCTCATTCCACTAGGGCTACTGCCACTTCAACAGCATTTCTAAGGGGTGGCAACTAAGGATATTTTGGAGGCAGCTACTTGGAGTTCAGTGCATACTTTCTCTAAGCATTACCACCTTCCTCTCTACTCTAAATCTAGGGCTGGTTTTGCCACAGCTATTTTGCAAGGCATGTTGACAGCTCCTGCTTCTTTATGATTTGCCAGCCTCCCTTACCTCTGCTTTGGGATTCTACCCAAGTGTTAGGACTGCAGCAATGTGGAATGAAGAACATAGTACAGTTTTGTACCTACCATAAATGTAGATGTTCGAGGATCCACATTGCTGCAGTCCAATTTACCCTCCCTCCTTCCCCTCTGTGTTTAGGGGTGGTTGTGTGGGTGAGGTTATACTCTTGTAATTTTGTATATATTGTACATATATTTGGTGCAGGAGTGTTTGGTGTTTTTTGGTTTTGGCCTTATCTTTTTAGGGTCTTCTGACATCTGGGGCAAGAAAAGACTGAGGATATGACGTCGGTCATGCGCATTTGTATCCTGACGTCAGGCTAATGCGTCTTGACCGACGTCAGCCATATACTTTGGTATTCGGGCCGACTGGGACAGCGGACTACCCAAGTGTTAGGACTGCAGCAATGTGGATCCTCGAACATCTACATTTATGGTAGGTACAAAACTGTACTTTTCGATGGGCAAAGGCTTGTCACCAGAACAAGGGACAGCCATTCACATTACCCCCAGTCAGGCAGACACTAACAACGGATGCATCAGATTATGCCTGGGGGGCCCAAATGGCAATTAGATGCATTCAGGGCACATGGTCCTCAAACCAAATGCATCTACATATCAATCAAAAAGAGATGCTAGTTGTTCAAAATGCCCTGACCGTCTTCAAGGACCTACTTCATCCGGGACAACTACTGATAGACAGAACACCACGGTCATGTGGTATATAAACAAGCAGGGGGGGCACACATTCTTACCCCCTTTGCAGACTAGCCATGACTTTGTGGGACACAACATTGACTTACCAAGTACATCTGCGGGCACAATTCCTGCCAGGAAAAGAAAATACTCTGGCAGACGAACTAAGCAGAAACCTCATCCCCCACGAGTGGCAGCTGGATCCACAAGTCTTCTATTAACTAAATGGGGATGCCCGGACATGGATCTGTTTGCCTCCCCTCACAACTGCCAACTAAAAAGATTCTGCACAAGGACTTATCACAGACAAGCATGGAAAGTGGACTCCCTATCAGTATATGCCTTTCCTCCACTGCCTCTCCTCCCCAAGGTACTCCTAAAGGTCAGACAGGAGAAGCCAAAGATGATACTAATTGCCCCAGACTGGCCCCGCCAGTACTGGTATCCAATCCTAAGGAACTTGTCTCCAATGCCCAGCTTGGACCTTTCCTCAAATACCCCATCTACTGTCCCAGCAAAACAGTCAGATCCTACACAGCCAACTCGGGACTTTAAACCTGGCAGCGTGGCGGATAATATAATCATACAAAACACCTCTCAGTAAAGCTGTGATGGATGTCATTTTGGAAGCCAGAAGGCCTAGTACTAGAAAATCTTATGCTGGAAAATGGAAGAGATTCTGTGCTTGGAACCAGTCTACAGCTGTACCAGATGTTCCTCAGATTTTGCAATACTTAACTGAGATGCTGGACAAAGGCCTATCTTTTTCATCAGTTAAAATTTATGCCTCTGCCATTTTGGCTCATTACAATACAGAGCCACCAATCTTTTCTCATCCTTTATTAAAGCAGTACCTCAGGAGAGCCAAAAATTTAAGGCCTCAAAGGAGATCACAAATACCTGCATGGGACCCCAACTATGTCTTGGAAAAAACTCATCCTGCCTCCTTTTGAGCCAGATGCTACGGCTGATGTAGAGTTTTTTTTCTTGGAAAACACCTCTGCTCCTAGCAATAACCTTTGCAAGACTAGTTTCAGAGCTACAGGTACTCATGGCTGTGGAACCTTTTATCATGTTTTATCCAGACAGGGTTTCCTGGAGGACAAACCCAACATTTATGCCTAAAGTTGTGTCCAGTGTGGCTCTTAACTAAACTATTCATCTGCCAACTTTTTATCCAAATCCACCGAACAAGGGGGAAGAGTTCTGCATTCCTTGGACGTACACAGCTTAGATTCTACTTGGACAGAACCAAAGATGTTAAGTTGTCAATCACGCCTTCATTCTTGCTGGATGGGTTCGGAGCCGATCCTCCGCTCCGACTCGGCACTTGCTAAGCTCGAGAGTCACTTTTACCAGCTCAAGGCAGCCCCATATCCCATGATGCAAGGCAGTATTTACCCAGATCTCGTTTGCCGCTTCGCTAATGAGGTAATCTTTTTTTACCAGCTCCTGGTAAGTGATTTTATATTGTTAGTCAGGATATTTAGATCAAATTCCCTATTTTTTTTTTTAATAGCAATTTTAGTAAATCCTATATTCACTTAGCGCCATACTCCCTTCTTAACCCCTTATTCTTAGGTCTTAGAGCTTTGGGCCTTAGGCCTTACCCTCCCTTACAGTTCCTGTCAGGATTTCCTAGGTGTGGGTGTTGTGTGGTGTATTCCCACTTAGTTCACTCTTCCATAGTTTTCTGTGTCACTTGTTAATAAGTAATTATTTACTCTTAATAATAATTTAGTTATTGGTATTTTTTTGGTCTGATTGTTGTGTGTGTTTTAGGTCAGACATGTTTAAAGATACTAGGGTCTCAGGTTTCAAGAAGTGTGACTCGTGCTGTCAGAAGATGTCTCTGACAGACGGTCACACTTGTATTTATTGCCTGGGACCCCTACACCTGCAGGACTCCTGTGCTATCTGTCATTCCTTTAGCCAGAGAGTCCTGCAGGAACGTAGAAATTGATCCTCAGGAGCTCTCCTTAAGCCTGAGAGCTCCCTGGCCAAGGTCGGTTCCGGGAAGCCCTCCAAGCCTTCCAAGACCCAGGCTTCGGTGTCCAAGTCGGTGGTCTTTGGTTTAAACTCCGCCGGAGTCGACATCTGCTCCATCCGGAGCCGATCTTTCCTTAGTGGAAGCTACAGTATCGGCGCCGTTTGGCTCCGATACCCTGGCTTTGGCAGTTGTCTGCTCCGGCTGGAGCCAACACCCTAGCATCGAAGCATGTCTCTGCTCCGGCTGGAGCAGAGATCTGTGCCTCCACTCGAAGCCGATAAGTTTTCGGCTCCGCCTGGAGCAGAGGTTTCTTCGGCTCCGATGGCTCCGTCCAAAAAGAGGTCTAGATCTCCTTCTTTGGAATATATACACTCTGCTCCAGCCCCCCCCGCTTTCGGATCAGACCATGCTTTAGAGAGAGTGGTGAGTAGGCTATTAAAATCACAGGCACTAGCCCAAATGCTCCATAGCCAGTCTCAACAGACTACCGCTGTTCTACACCCTCCTGAGATTCCTCCTTCGACTCTCCTACAGAATTCGGAGCCGGAGTTTATTGGTACCGTGACTTACGGCTTCGGAGCCGATACCACACTTTTCGGCTCAGTCGTCCTCTACTATCTCCTCCTTGATTTGATCCCTTCCTTGGAGGGATCCGGGCGTCGGGCTTCCCTGGTCGGTTCCGAGGGGGCGAGTGGCATCGGACCCTTGTCCGACCCCGCTCTCCCTCTCGGGGCTTTGGCCTTGGTGAGCTCGGCCCTGACATCTGCTTCGGAGCCTTCCCTCTCGGTGGGACCAGGGATCCCCGTTTCTTCGGAGCGGGATCTCTCGGCCCTCCCTGGGAGGGGAGCCTTCGAGGTGATGAGGAGTGTGCTAGCCCCTGAGCTCAGTCAGCAGTCGGTTCCTTTAGCTCCTCCCTCTACGGTGCCTGTAGATACCTCTTCCCGCTCTCTTGCTCCCAGACCCAGAGATCCATCGCCCCAGGTTTCCCCATTGGGAAGAACTTCCTCTTCAGAGGTTTCTCCTGATCCTTCAGGTGAACCCCCGCGTAAGAGGACCTGCAAGAGGAAGCACTTAGACTCCCCTGAGTCTACAACATCGGATACCGATTTGGATGAATCGGAGGGGTCCCCAAGATCCCCCTCTGAGGAGGTCTCCTTTTCAGACATCCTTGAGCTCCTTAAACAGAGGGGGAACTGGCCATCCATTCCCTCAGAGGATGAATCGGTATACCTGGAGGCTTTTGGATCTCGACCCTCCACCTCCTGGGTGTCTCCGCCTTTCGACCCTCTCATGGAGGTCATAGCTCGAAAGGCATGGGCATCTCCTGATTCGGTGGAACCAGTCCCCAGGAGACCTTCAAAATTTATTACGGCCCCCGCTGAAAAGCAGTTTCTTACCAAAGGTGTCCCGGTTGATGCCATGGTGGTGGCGGCCGCCACCAAGAAGGAACTTGCAGATCCTTCCGTACCAGTCCATCCTCCTAACAAGGAGTCTAGGACCATGGACAGGTATGGCAAGCAGATGTTTTCCTCAGTGACCTTTGCTATGCGTTCGCTGAATTATATATGTCACTTCACCAGACTTCAAAGGGACATCCTTAAAGAATTAGGTGAAGTAGTACAGGATCCTTCAACTGCAGGAGCTCAAGAAAAGATTGCTTCTCAGCTGGGAATCCTTAATTCCATAACCAACTCCTCCATGCGGCTCATTTCTTATGCAGCCGATGGGGGCGAGTAGAGCTGCAGGCACAGGAGTGGCTCTCGGACGTCAGTCCTGGATGCGGCTCTGTAATTTTGCAGACCCCTTTAAGGCGTCCTTCACAAACTCTCCCTTTGGGTCAACATTGTTTGGTCCTTAGGTGAAGGACACTTTGACCAGGTGCGAGCAAGACTGCAAAACTTTCTGCCGTAGGAGTCCGTTTCTCTGCCCCTTCCAGGCCTTATCCCAAAGGTCAGAAGGGGGGGTGTGGTTCCGAAAATCTCGGAGTGACGCCAGACACACGTGGTCAGTTTACCCCCAGAGGCAGAGGGGGTAATAACAATAGACGCCACCCTAGGGGCAGAGGGGGTCCGCAGAACCAGGGCTCCAGAGAGCCTCTCTGACAAGCCCTTCCAGCATCCCTGAGGTGTTGCCCAACTACCCACCCTTGGAGGCAGTCTGGGGAAGATTGTCGCTGTACCCAGAAGCCTGGCTTTCCCCCTCAAGACAAATGGGTACAGTCGATCATATCCGAGGGTTACAAGATTCCCTTCGAGGAAAGCCCCTTCCCTCAAGAGGTTCCCTTCCAGACGTACCACCCGGTCTAAGGGAAATTGCGAAATTAGAGGTGTCAAAGCTTCTAAAGAAAAGGGCCATCCAGCCAGTACCAAAAGATTATTTAGAGTCCGGAATCTACTCAAGGTTCTTTTTGGTCCCCAAAAAGACGTGAGACTGGAGACCAATATTAGACCTCAGCAGGCTCAACAAGTCTGTCAAAAAGACAAGATTTCGGGTGGTCACACTTCAATCGATTTTGCCCTTTCTGGGCAAAGACAACTGGATGTGCTCCATAGACCTTCAGGATGCGTACTATCCTATAAAGATTCACAGACGCTCCAGAAGCTTTCTCCGCTTTCGGCTGGGGACCAGTCATTTTCAATTCAGAGCCCTGCCCTTTGGCCTCTCTACAGCCCCCAGAGTGTTCACCAAATGCATGGCAGTGGTCACGGCTCACCTGAGACGTCAAGGATTCCAGGTGTTTCTGTATCTCTACGACTGGCTCCTCTCAGCCACTACCAGGCATCAACTCCTCCAAGCCAGAGATTACACTCTACGTCTCTGCGGCCACTTAGGAATTTCAGTCAACTTCGAAAAGTCTTCCTTGTCGCCCTGCCAATCTATTACCTTTATAGGCGCAAATCTAGACACTACTCGGATGTCAGCAAACCTAACAAGTCAGAATCCTAGATATCCAAAACCGCGTTCGGATCATCCTATCCAGCAACAGGGCGCAAGCCAGGTTGGTTCTGAAAGTCTTGGGCCTCATGGCAGCTGCCATAACACTTCTTCCTCTGGCCCGCTTTTACATGCGTCTCCTACAATGGATGATGTTCACCCAATGGTCCTTCCAACAGCTTCCCATGCGTCACAAGATTCTGGTGACAGACCTGCAAGAACCATCTATCCTAGTGAATTTCCTCTCCTCTAGTTCATCAGGGCAGACCATTTGTTCCCCCGGTCACTTCGGATGCCTCCCTGATCAGGTGGGGGGACATTATCAGGGCAGGATGGTTCATGGCACATGGCAACCGTTCGAATACCACCTGCACATAAATGTCCTAGAGATGAGAGCAGTGCTTTTAACGTTGCAAGCCCTCAACTACTTTCTCCCTTTAGGGACTGTTGCAGTTCACACTGACATGTCCGTCGTGTGGTACATCAACAAGCAGGGTGGAACCAATTCCTATCCCTTGTGTCGAAGCTCTCAGACTTTGGCAATGGGCGATCTCCTCTCATCAGTTTCTGGTAGCAACGCATATCCCCGGGAAAACCAACATAATAGCGGACAGATTGAGCAGAGTTATTTTCATGCCTCACGAGTGGTCTCAAGCAATCCATTGTGGAGGAGATTTTTCAGAAGTGGGGCCGGGCCGCCCATGCTTCGATCTTTTTGCTACACCCCAAAACAGCAAATGCCCAGACTTCTCTCTTCCCACTTCCGGGCCACCCCCCCAGAGACGCTCTTACCCAAGATTGGCCCCGGGGGCTTCTTTATGCCTTTCCTCCCTTTCCTTTGATACCACAAGTACTCCAGAAGGCTACCGTCTTGATAGCCAAAATGATTCTCATTGCCCCTTACTGGCCTCGACAAATTTGGTTCCCGATGTCCTTCAAGGATGCATCTGCAGTCATAACATATGGGTTGCCCTGCCTCAGGCAGCCCTTCGGTCGGCCGGATTCCAAAGTCTGGGTCTGGCCTCGGCTGATGTCGCACTTCACCTGACGTCATAGCTTCTGGGGTATAAAGGCATCAGCCAACTCCATTTTCCTCAGTCTTTCCAAGATCCAGAGATTTCAGCTACCGAAGACTTCTAAAAAAGCTAAGTACCCCGTTGGGGACTCTCTCTTGCCTCAGCCGATGTCAGACAAAGGAAATAATTGTTTAACTTGTGGGAAACAAGTACCTCCTAAGGATTTCCACCGTTACTGCCTTCCTTGCTTAGGCCCAGACCACGACGTATCAGCTTGTTTAGCCTGTGCTTCCTTCAACCGACCGACACTTAGACGTCTGTCGGAGTTTGCAGAAGAGTTTTTTGGTCCTGCTTTTGCATATAAAATGCCGTCGGAGACTCCGACTACACATTTAGCCAAAAAACGCAAGGAAAAGGACAGACACTGCCTGTGGTTTCGGCTGAAACCACGGTTGGGCCTACCGCGAATGTCTCTGTTTCGGCTGAAACAGTCCTCTGTTCTTCCTTCTGCCGAAGACATTCCTCAGACAACCGAGGCCAGAGTGGCCCCGGCTGAGTCTGCTCCAGAAATTCCTACCGAAGAAGCAGGCGCACAAGAATTCTCTGACACCATTCCGTTGGACATCTCTAGTCTTGCACGTGGGGCAGCTAGACCCCCCTGCTTCCATGTCTATTAAGGCCTTCTCCAGGGCTAAAGCAGCTAAAATTTCCAAGGCCTTACCAACAAAAGCTTCCTCTGAGACCTTCCTCAAGCTCTCAGATTCTCAGCCTTGCTGAGGACCTTATATCTCTGATTTAGGGGATCCCAACCTCACCCAGACAGGGCCTCACAACCTCCTCCTCCTGACAAAAGGCCTGGGACTGAACCCCCTGAACCTCTCTCCTCCAATTATTCCTCTGATGGATCAGATTTATCAGACCATCAGGAAGGACCATACTCGCCTTATGAGGATTTGGATGCAGAAGACTCAATTCCTTCTGCCCCCCCCCCCGAAGAATTTTCCTTTGGGGAAACTTTACACTCAATGAGGGAGCACTTTCAATGACAGGGTCAGGATTTTTCTGATTCTAGGAAAAGGCTGAGGACTTTTTTACACTTGCCACAGCATAGGCCTTTAGCCATACCACCTGTACTATCAGTTGTTGATGATGCATACAATGATGCCAGTTCTGCCCCTGATTCTCTTCCCCCGGCCCCTGCCAAACCTGACAGATATTACAGGGTCCCGGATTCTCACTTCCACTTGTATAAGGCCCATGCTGCAGACCCAGAAACTATTTCTCAGGGCCCAAAGGGTGTTGCAGCTGCCACTGCCAAAAACCCCCTACCCTCTGAAAGAGAGTCTAGCATTAGAGAGATGGGGTAAAAAGGTTTATACATCTGCTACTCTTTCTGCCAGGGCTTTAAACTGTCAATTCCATATGATACAGTACCGAATTTTTGTTGGATCAGCTGAATAAAAAGCTTTCCTCTCCTGAACCTTTAGACCGTAAGTCCCTTCAGGATTTGATACACAACTCTCAGCAGGTCAGTAATCATTTCTTAAAATGTGGCTATGATGCATTGGAGGCTTCATTTAGATCAGCTATGACTGGAGCAGTGATTCGAAGGCATGCCTGGCTAAAAGAGCAATCCTTGCCAGACCATGTCAAGTCTAAACTCCAAGATGCCCTTATGGAGAAACAGTTTATTTGGCTCCCCTGCACAGGAGATTCTAAAGAAAGTGGAAGAAAAAGCTAAATCTGTGCAAACAGTCAAGGATTTTCTGCAGGTCCAACCTCCGAGGTAGAAACTGGCATTCAAAAAATTGGTCCTTTCCAGACACCTCCAGAGCACAGAGGCGCAGAAATAGACGCCCAAGAGGCAGAGGTCAATCTAGGGGTGCCTACAGGGGTAGTCAGTGGCAACCTGCCAACCAGGAGTACCACCACAGCTGCAACTACAACTACTTCCACAGGACAGACACAATGACTTGGCTCTGATTCCGCCTACCAGGGAGCAATTGGAAGCACCCTTGGGCGGAAAGTTAGCTTTATTTTCAAAAAAACTGGCATTGCATTACAGGAGACAAATGGACATTGCAAACAATAGACAAAGGCTACAGGTTTCACTTCTAGACTTTACCAAAAGAGAGGAATGCCAAACCTTCCACCAAGCCAGAGGCTCTAAAACAAATCATCAACTTACTAAGAATGAGAGCAATAGAAAGGGTACCATCTATGGAACAAGGCCAAGGATTTTACTCCAGACTATTCCTTGTACCAAGAAAAGAAACACAATGGAGGCCTAGTCTCTACTTGTCCACACTAAACACATCTCATTGTACCAAAATTCAAGATGCTGACCCTACAGCAACTTCTTCCCATGTTGGGCAAGGAGTCTTGGCTGGTGACTCTAGATCTCAAGGAGGCATACCTGCACGTCCCTATACGACCAGATTGCAGAAGACACCTCAGATTTCTTGCAGGATCAGAGCATTATCAATTCTCAGCATTGCCCTTTGGCTTATCTACTGCGCCCAGAGTATTCACGAAATGCCTGGCATCAGTAATTGCACATTGCAGGCTTCAGGGAATTTGGATCTGCCCATACCTGGACGACTGCCTAATACAAGCGGGCAACAAGACAAAAATAAAGGATTTGGCCTATGTCATACAACTGTTACAAGCCTTGGGATACACAGTCAACATCCAGAAGTCAAGACTAGTGCCATCCCAAAGGATAACATTTTTGGGTGCAGAACTGGACACTAACTCAGATGGCTTTTCTCACAGAAGAAAAACTAAAGCAACTACCAGTCTACTTCATGGCTTTGACAAGACAAACTCCGCTTACTGCAAGGAAAGTCCTGCAGGCCCTGGGTTACATGGCATCTTGCATAATCTTGATCCCGCATGCCAGGCTGCATATGAGAAAATTACAATGGTACCTAAGGGAATGTATGGTCTTAACACAGGCACAGTCTAGAAACCATGATACCAATCATTCCATGTCTGAAAAAAGAATTCCTGTGGTGGGCTCAGGCCTGCCAGACCAACAGAGGGTTGCCTTTCCACAAACCACAACCAAGGCAGACCATCACCACGGACGCCTCAGACCTAGGCTGGGGGGCACACATGGAAGACAAGTGTATCCAAGGCCTATGGTCTCAAGACCAGCTGAATCTACACAAATCTAAAGGAGATGCTGGTAGTGAAGCATGCAATCGAGGCATTCAAACCTTTCCTCCAGCAAGGACATCTGTTGATAAGGACAGACAATACCACAGTCATGTGGTCCATCAACAAACAGGGAGGCACGCATTCCTACCCTCTATGCCGGATGGCAATGGACCTGTGGAACATAGGCCTGAATCTCAACATCCAACTGCAGGCCAGATTCGTACCAGGAAAAGAGAATTCACTAGCAGAAAGCTTAAGCAGAACTACCACGGATGCTCACGAATGGATGCTGCATCCAGACATCTTCAAAAACATAACAAAGAAATGGGGAATGCCAGAAATAGACCTGTTCGCCTCCCCACTCAATCACCAACTGAAGAAATTCTGCTCAAGAGAATACCACCCACAAGCATGGAGGGTGGACTCCCTTTCTTTCAGCTGGAAGGCCCTGACAGTTTATGCCTTTCCACCTCTCCCATTGATGTACAAAGTTCTACTGAAGATCAGGGAGGAACAGCCAAAGGTGATTCTGATAGCTCCAGACTGGCCAAGGCAGCATTGGTATCCGCTACTGAGAAGCATGTCTCTGACGAACTCATGGCCTCTACCTCTATGGCCTTTACTTCTAACGCAGAACAACTACAAGACCCTGCATCCAAACTTGAAAATGTTGCAGCTAACTGCCTGGAAAATTGCATAAAACAAAGCCAAAATGTTTGATCTCAGAGGGTCAAGGACATTATCCTGGAGTCTCGCAGACCCTCCACAAGAAAAACATACTCTGCTAAATGGAAGAGATTCCTCATTTGGAGTGCATCAAAGGGTACAAATGTCACACTGGCAAACCTAGCACACATCCTAGAATACTTAGCAGAACTGTTCCACAATGGCCTGTCCTAATCTTCCATTAAGATACATGCTTCAGCAATTTCAGCAGAGTACAACATGGATCCTCCCATCTTCTCTCACCCTCTCCTTAGACCATTCTTAAGAGGGATCAAAAATGTAAAACTTCCAAGGAAACCCCCTCTGCCTGCATGGGATCTCAATTTTTTGCTGGAAAAATTAACACTTCCCCCTTTTGAACCAGCAGCATCAGCAGACTTACAGTTCTTATCTTGGAAAACTGCTTTCCTTCTAGCAATCACTTCAGCAAGAAGGGTATCAGAGTTACAGGCATTAATGGCAGTGCAGCCTTTCCTTATCTTTCACCAGGATAGAGTGTGTCTGAGAACCAATCCTACTTTCATGCCAAAGGTGGTATCCAGGGTATCCTTGAACCAAGCAATTGATTTGCCTACGTTCTTCCCTAACCCACAGAACAGGGGGGAAAAACTATTGCACACCTTGGATGTACACAGACAACTACGCTACTATCTGGACAGAACTAAAACCAGCAGAAAAACTGACCATCTTCTGGTAGCATATGCAACAGGAGTGCAAGGAAAAGCAGTTTCCAAACAGACAATTTCAAAATGGATAGGAAATTGTATTCGATTCTGCTACTCTTTTCATGGAAAGACAACTCCTGAAAATATCAGGCCTCACTCCACAAGAGCCACAGCCACCACTACAGCTTTCCTACGAGGAGTGGCTACCAAAGACATTTTAGAAGCTGCTACTTGGAGCTCCGTGCATACATTTGCCAAGCATTACAATCTTCCTTTATACTCCAGATCCCGAGCAGGTTTTGCAACTGCAGTTTTACAGGGGATCTTAACTACACCATCATTATCTTAGTGCCTCCTCCCCCAGTTTGGCTATGGTATTCTACCCATATGTTATGACTGCAGATCCTTCCTTGAAGGACATAGTACAGTTTTGTACCTACCATAAATGTAGATGTCCGATGGGTATGCATCTGCAGTCAGGATTACCCACCCTCCTTCCCCTCTGTGGTATTCCTAGGGTGCTTACCCCTCTTTTAGCTAGCTGGGGGAATCTGTTATGGTGCATTTGTTTGTACATATATATATATATATATATATATATATATATATATATATATATATATATATATATATATATATATATATATATATATATATATATATATGTATATATATATATATATATATATATATATATATATATATATATATATATATATATATATATATATATATATATGTATGTATATATATATATTTTGCCTTCTACTGTTTGGAATTTTTTACATTTATCTAAATTTAGCCTTCCTAGAGGGCACCTGGCATCTGGGGCAAGAAACTGAGGAAAATGGCGTCGGCTGATGCCTTTATACCCCAGAAGCTGTGACGTCGGGTGAAGTGCGACATCAGCCGAGGCCAGACCCAGACTTTGGAATCCGGCCGACCGAAGGGCTGCCTGAGGCAGGACAACCCATATGTTATGACTGCAGATGCATACCTATCGGACGTCTGCATTTATGGTAGGTACAAAACTGTACTTCATCTTTTGGTGCAGCCTTGGCATCTGGACCCAGTTCCAGATCTTCTGACCCACCAGTCGGGTCAACTGCACCGGTCAGTTCCTTCCCTCAACCTCACAGCTTGGTTGCTCCACTTCCTTCCTTAGCCAGGCTTCCTATGATCTCTAACCCCGTTAGACATATCATAGTCGCTTTTCTTAAGTCCTCTACCAGGAGGATTTATTCTAGCAAGTGGAAACGCTTCTCTTTTTGGGCAAAATCTAAGAACATAGACCCCTTTACTGCCCCTATTCAGTCTATCTTGGATTTCCTTACGGAAATTTTTCACTCGGGTTCTTCGTCTTCCACAGTCAAAGTTCAGTTGGCTGCAATCTCTAACTTTCATGTCTGCTTTGCAGACCACAACATTATGTCCCACAAACTTTGTAAAGCCTTTCTCAAAGGAGTGTTCCTTCTTAAACCCCCTGTTAGAGATCCTCCACCACAGTGGGATTTAAATTTAGTGCTGACATCCTTGATACTTCCCCCTTTTGAACCGGCTGCTTCATGTTCATTAAAGTTTCTTTCTTGGAAGACACTTTTTCTAGTCGCTATTGCCTCGGCTAGAAGAGTGTCTGAACTTCATGCCCTCTGTGTTCGTCCCCCTTATTCTGTCTTCCACAAAGACAGAGTATCCTTGAGAACCAACCCATCCTTTTTGCCCAAGATTGCTTCTAAGGCAGATTTAAACCAATCCATTGATCTCCCTGTATTTTTTCCAAATTATTCTAACAGGGCGGAACAAAAATTGCATTACTTAGATGTTCATCGCCAACTTAGATATTACTTGGATAGAACAAAGCAATTTAGGAAGTCCGATCAGCCTGTCTTATGCTGAAAATAGAAAAGGTCTCCCTGTTTCTAAAGTGACCTCATCTAGATGGCTGTTTTCCACCATTTCTGACATTTATCAGCTTAGGGGCAAACAGCTGAACTCAAAACCTAAAGCTCATTCCACAAGAGGTCTAGCCACTTCTACAGCTTTTCAGGCTAGACTACCCTTAGATTCTGTGCAGCAGTCTAGACTACCCTTAGATACTATTTGTGCAGCAGCCACTTGGGCCACTCATACCTTCGTTTCTCATTACAAATTGGATTTGGCCTCCAGGGATAGGGCAAGCTTTGGTTCCACTGTTCTCAAGAGTCTGTTCCATTTGAGCCACCCAGGATAGAGGTGCTAGGGACGCGGTCCCATCCAGCAAGAATGTTGACAACTTAACATTTAGAAGTTATGTACCTACCATAACGTTCCATGTTGTCTTCTCTCGCCTTCTTTCTTGCGTCTCTCCCTCCTGTCCCCCTAGCCTGGACAGACCTTGATCTCCCTTTTTCTCTGGAAGATTCTTCTTCCTTGGACACCAGATAGTTCTTGTCCTTGATTGCCTGGTTTCCATTACAGCCTTTTTAGGTTAGTGTTTCTCTTTCCTTAGTGGTAAGTTTTTATAGGCAGTTTTTCCTCTAGATACCAAACGAGATCTGGGTAATTACCGCCTTGCATCATGGGATATGGGGCTGCCTCGAGCTTGTAAAAGTGACTCTCGAGCTTAGCAAGTGCCGAGTCGGAGCAGAGGATCGGCTCCGAACCCATCCAGCAAGAAAGAAGGCGAGAGAAGACAACTAACATGGAACGTTATGGTAGGTACATAACTTCTAATTTTCAGGAAGACAGAGCAATTACTAGTGGCATATGCTGCAGGATCACAAGGAAAGGCCATCTCAAAGCAGCCTGTTTCAAAGTGGATAGGCCACTGTATTAGTTTCTGCTATTTTCACCATGGCAAGCCAGTGCCTAAGGGCATTAGGCCACATTCAACCAGAGCTGCAGCCACTTCAGCAGCCTTTCTCAGGGGAGTACTAACCAAAGACATTTTTGAGGCTGCTACTTGGAGTTCAGTGCACACCTTTACAAAGCACTATCATCTGCCACTCTACTCTAAATCCAGGGCAGGCTTTGCCACTGCAGTTCTGCAGGGACTCATAGCCGCTCCTAATGTTTAGCTCCAGCCTCCCAACCATAGCTTTGGGACTCTACCCAGATGTAATGACTGCAACAGTGAATACACTCTAACATCTACATTTATGGTAAGTGTACACAACTGTACTTTTCTTGTACATCACATTTTTTTCTCCTCTCTCCCCGTTTTGGCCTTGAAATGTTTAGCCTCATTTTCTAACATTGGCATAATTAAGTTTTCAAGAAGACACTAGTGGAAGTATTTGATTTTTCAAATTCTTTGGCTTTGTACAGATTATTGTAACATTTCTGAAATGCCCTTATAGTATCTTCTGATGTCCTTCAAGGATGCATCTGCAGTCCTAACATATGGGTTGTCCTGCCTCAGCAGCCCTTCGGTCGGCCGGATTCCAAAGTCTGGGTCTGGCCTCGGCTGATGTCGCACTTCACCCGACGTCATAGCTGCTGTCAATTGGGTATAAAGGCATCAGCCGACGCCATTTTCCTCTGTCTTTCTTGCCGCGTGGTGCCCGAAGCAGAAGCTGTTCGCAAGTGCCGGTCGGTCAGAACCAGAGATTACTACGAAGACTTCTAAAAAGCCAAGTACCCCGTTGGGGGGACTTTCTTGCCTCAGCCGATGTCAGAAAAAGTAAATAACTGTAACTTGTGGGAAACAAATACCTCATAAGGATTTCCACTCTTACTGCCTTCCTTGCTTAGGCCCAGGCCACGACGTAGCAGCTTGTCTAGCCTGTGCTTCCTTCAACCGACGGACACTTATACGTCTGTCGGAGTTTGCAGAGGAGTTTTTCGGCTCCGCTTTTGCTTACAACATGCTGTCGGAGACTCCGACTTCACAATTAGCTAAAAAGCGTAAGGAAAAGGACAGATACTCGCGGTCCGCAGTTTCGGCCGAAACCACAGTTAAGCCTACCGCGAGTGTCTCTGTTTCGGCTGAAACCGAATCCTCGGTTCTTCCTTCGGCCGAAAGCATGCCTCCTACAGCCGAGGCCTCGCACAGCATGGCTGAATCTGCTACTGAAATTCCACCTGCTGTTGCAGGTTCTCAGGATTTATCAGATACTATTCCTTTAGACATATCTACTCCTGCACGTGGAGCTGCTAGGCCCCCTGCATCTGTCTATCAAGGCTTTTTCTAGGGCTAAAGCAGCTAAATTTTCTAAGGCCTTGCCTGCTAAAACCCCCTCATCCAGGCCTACCTCTAGTTCCCAAATGCTCAGCCTGGCAGAGGATCTCATTTCTTTGATCAGGGGATCCCAACCTCACCCTGACAGGGCCTCTCATCCCCTTCCAGAGAAGAGGCCTAGAGCAGAGCCCCCTGAGCCAGTTTCAAATGCCCTTATAGTATCTTCTGTTTTCTTGCATGTAAACTGTATTTGCCAGCAGCCCTTTCTGTTACCTGTTTTATGCTGTGGAGTCATTGCTGCACAACAGCCTTTCTAAATTAAAAACAAATCTGGGAAATTGAGCATTAATTTTCCCTTAAGCATTTGCAATTGTTTTCTTTTGTGAGATTGTTCTTGCTTCTAGTACTTTAACGTCCGTCAGCTTTTCTAAATTTCTATTACTTTTTCTAGATGTCTGTCTCATTTTGGAATTGTTTTTTTTTTTTAACTCCATTTCTGTATGGTGTTTATCTGAGGCATTCACTTTGGCAGGTGGTATACAGGGATTATGGTCCACACAGCAGTCACTGATGCACATAAGCATCCTTTGTGCATGTCGTCTTGAAGGCCTTTGGAACATTCTTGCAGGTAGCCATTGCCATTCACATGGACTGTGTGGTTGTCTGTTACATCAGTAAGTAGGTTGTCCCACTCCTAGCCCCTGTGCAACAAAGCAGTCTTTGGTAAAGGGCAGTAGCCAACAGTCTATTTCTGATGGCTGCACAGTACCTGGGAGAGACCACACTGGCGGCTGAATTTTATTACAAGAGAAAACTGTGGCATCTGTTGTAAGTGTAGTGAGTTCATGGTTAGAACACAGAATATGCTAGGGTTCAAATACAGCATGTTCTACTTTCTAGTAAGGGTGTTGCACTGTAATTTTTCACAAAACTTTGATTAGAAAGGTGATACTACTTATCAATAGCTATGTACTACAAGTTTACTGACAGAGGTATCATTACCACTTGCATACACCTACGTTTGTAGGTATCGTGTATTGTGCGTAACTGTTTTAGCATGACAATGATTGTCATAAAAATACAGTTGCGTATCTTTACTGGACGCAATAGTTTACTGAATCATCTACACCCTCCATAACCCAAGTATAACTGTAAAACAGAATGTATTGAGATGTATCATAGCTGCAAAATCTATTACTAAAGTCATGCAAGTCTATTCATTTTCAGAATATTGTCGGACATTAGTCCTGTCACACCTGAGAATCCATGGACCTTTTAATGTCTCGCACTTACAGGCCTAATTGAAGTATAGTACCAGTCATTATTTAAGCTGTATATCTGTAATGGCCATTACTAACGCATCTTCTGTGATAATGAGGAATATTCACCGGTCTAGAAATGTGTACATTTGGGTTTACATTGGTTTGAATCCCACCTTGTACAAATACATTTGAACAGTATGCAAGTCCCCACAAAAGATGTGACAATCATCCCATTTGTGACTCATCCCGCTAGTAAAGATGACGAACAGGCAGGTAGTTTGCTTATATGCTTTATTACAGAGCCATATCACAATGGACAAAATATAAACTGATTAACTGACAGACTACACAGACATACATGCTTACATCTCAACAGCTCACTACAAAATGGCAATTGGGTTCACACTTGCTCAGTATTTATACACGTGTACACTCCCATAGAAAGCTTCTTAAAGGCATAAATATGTATTCATGTATATCCTCCCTCTGAAATAGATTTCCTACAATGAAATAACATTAGAATAAGACATGCAATTATATAGACTTTAGAAGCAAACACAATGTTCATGTTTGTGTTGCTGTGCATCTGTAACATGGTCTGGAAATTCAACCTGAGATGGTAATTTAGTAGTCAGAATTGGGTTTAGCAACATAGACTGTCTTCTGTGAAGAACTTGTATCAGGAATTTTGGGGATTTATCTCTGGGAATAGGGATATTTACTGGAATGTCCTCTGGAACTGGAAAACTGGATAACTCACTTTGAGGTGGTCTTTCTCACAGGCTAGGTGCTGTGGTTCAGGCTTGGACACCAGTATCATATGTTTCCAATTCTGCTAAACTCTAATCCTTGTGATTCCACAATGTGCGATCTTGGCTTTGGACAAATACTTTTCATGACTCCAATCAGATCATAACCTTTGCACATTTGCATTCACAGTCTCTCACATAATGGATTGCGTGGTGCGGGGGGGGGCCACAACAGACCCTGGGAACTACCGCCCCATTAGCCTGACTAGCCTCGTCTGCAAGGCCATGGAACATATCATGGAACTCGTAAACAAAGATTTTTGGAGATCTCCAAACTCTGGACCCCACACAGTTTGGGTTTGTAAAAGGACGATCATGTCTCCTAAACCTGATACTACTTTGAAGTAGTCACCAAAGCCATAGATGACTGTAAGGTGGTTCTCACAGCCTATCTAGATCTCGCCAAGGCGTTCAACACCATCCCCCACTCTGGAATTATAGATAAACTCACTAAACTAGGTATAAATCCCTATGTCACAAGATGGGTTCCCAACTGGCTTACTGACAGAACCCACACCGTGGAAGTAGCAGACTCCAAATCAAACTTCAGACCAGTAACAAGTGCAGTACCACAGAGTTCAGTCCTGGGTCCTCTCCTGTTTGGTATCTACTTCTCTGAAGTACAGGCTAACAGAAGGTCTTGGGCTAACTAAATTCACAGATGACTGCAAACTAGGAGCCATAATAAACTCCTAACTATGTGGACATCCTGCAAAAGGGCCTCACTGAGATGCCTGTTGTCAAAGACATGGTCTTGGGCTCAATGCCAAAAAGTGCATTGTCATCCCCTTTGATAAAAACTCTGTACCCATGAACTACCACATAGGCAGTAGTCTACTTCACACCGAAAGTGTGATAAGAGACCTTGGGACACAGGTGGACAGTAGTCTCTCCTTTGATAATCACATCGCCACAGTGGTCAGGAAATCCTTTTACTTGGCACACCATCCCAAAAGGTTTCGCATCCAAAAAGTCATTGTTCCCCTCCTACTCATTAGACCCATTATACCCATTATAGAGTACAATGCCCCTTTTGGTATGTACCTCACAAGACCTCAACTGGAAAGGCCGCAAAAGTACCTCACAAAGAGTATTACTGGCCTCAGATGCCTTATGCAGACAGTCTCAAAAAACTCCAGATTTACTCCGTCGCATATCGCCTACTCAGAGGCGATCTCTGCCTAACATACAAAGCTATGTCAAACCCAGAGCTGTTGAACATGCTCCACTTAAAGAAATCAATCCCTCCGAGCTACATACTCTCGGGACCTAAACCTTGTCACCACAATAAACAGAACATGCTGGAGGGATAGATTCCTGCCCCAGAGACTTCCCATACTTTGGAACAGACTACCTATCTATGTCGAACAGAGCTCCTCATTAGCACTCCAAGAAAAATCTTGATTGGATGGGTAATAGGAAATTCACCCCGGGTATCACTTCTGTGGTTCTGCTTGACAGGGGCACAGGAAAATAATTTTCTTGGGTGGCGAAAGCCAGGGTACCTTTTTGGCTAGGCTTGTATAGTCCCTAGGGCCAATAGCCTACTACCTACCTATGAACCTATGCAATATAATTGTCCGTAAGCCACATCATAACCAGCAAGTTCTTCAGCTGTGGACTCTAGATTAACTTAAATTGAAAAATGTCACCCGTAGTTTGTGCCAGGGTAGAGCACTGATCCCTCATGACCAGTTTTAGTGTGTGATTGGGAATTTAAATAAAATCAGAATTATCTTTAGCGAGAGAGCAAGAATATAAATACATCTATTTAGCAGCTAACAAACATGAAAACTTTGCAAATATGCTTGCTTTGAAAAATGTCCATGTGATGGTTATCGGTGTGTCTAATTGGGAGAGATGGGATAGTTGAGTGGAGTGAAACAGGTTAAGCAGTTTGTCAATAGTTGGAAGGAGAAGTTTGTGAAAAGTAAACTGGAGTGAAATACAGATTGACTCATTAGAATGTGCCACGTGGAACATTAAGTGTTACTAGTAGGAGATTCTGGTGTTGCTTAGGTTAAGTGATATGGTTGGGTGAGAAGCAATGACGTTGGGTGAGAAGCAATGACATTTGACTGAGGAGGTTGGCCTTGGTTAAGCCCTAAAATTCTCACTTGTGCAGTCTTTCAAGAATCTGAGGGGGACATACTGGTAGGGCAGTGGCCATAAGTTTTCCTGCATGCATTCCCAGACACACCATTTGTATAAAATTTCATCCCAAAAAAAAAAAAACAAAAGTAAACCAGGTCAAAATATCCTCATCCTTTTAGGACTCGGCAGACTGTTTTCCTTCGTGCTCCTACACGTTTCTGATGGGCCATACATTTTTTTTTTCTGTTTGAGAAACTGCTGTTTTATTTCTTAAGCAAGCATTGCATGTGATTCTTCACCTTGTGGCAGTCAGCATGTTTTCTTCCTGTTCTTAACATAGCCAGTAACTCCTTGTACCCCCCCCCCCCCTTCTCAAAAAAAAAGTCGTATGTATCCAGAGGATCTTCACAGTAAACATGCATCAGAAAAGCCTACATAGGCAAGTGAGTTCATATTTTTATTAGCACAGTAATGGAAGCTTGATCAGAAGTTTGCTGTTTTGGCAAGTCTTGCAGGCTTATTTTGGCAATAGTTTAATTACTCCTCTGGTTACAGCTGGTGCCCATACTGTATTTCCACTCAGAAGTTCAGTTTACTTTGTTTCCCTTAACGTTAAGTGATGTCTTCATTTTGATGTAGCCTTACAAGGGTTGTGGGTTTCGCAAGGTCTAATCTATTGTATACTTTTATGCACACATTAAATGTGGCATTACAAACTAGTTGAGTGCCTGTTGTCCAGAAGCAGGCGCTTATACTCTGTCTTTTAAAGGAGGCAATTCCAGAGATTTGCAACAGACTGTTTTGCCTTATAAGCATATTGTTTAAGGTGGAGTTTCCTGATGGAACTTGCTGGAAAAGACTCTGGGGAAGCCACCGCCATGATATTTATAAACTGACAGACCTCACAGGTGTATTGTGCAAGCTTGATGATGAGAACCATCATCATGGCATTTTTTTCAGAAATATGCAGGAAGTCTCCTTCGTGATGTAATCTGCATTTTTGTGTAAGCTAGGTCTTGTGTGTTTTGGGCTGGATATGTTTTTTATAGAAAAAAATGCCAGCCATGCAATGAAATTTTAGTTTCTGGTCTTAAACACCCATTTCTATCATAGGTTCATACTAGGCTATCTGCCCTAGGGCATTTGCAAGCCTAGCCTCAGAGTGTTTGGCTTTCGCCACACATTTTAAATGTTTTACTATGCTCTTTTTCGAGGTTAGTTTACTGTGCCTCTCTAGCAGTGACACAGAAGTGATACCCGGGGTAAACCTATGATCTCCCATCCACTTGTCAAGATTTCTCTTGAAGAGAGTCTGTGAGGGACTCTGCCTAACTTGGACTGGGATTCTATTCCAGAGTGAAGGGAGCCTCTGGGTTATGAATCTGTCCCTCCAGCATGTCCTATTTATTTCAGTGCTGAGGTTAAAGTCCCTCGAGCATGTAACGATTTGGATTTTCTGAGGTGCAGCATGTCCATTAATTCTGGGTTGGACATGGCTTTATACGTTGGGCACAGATCGCCTCTAAGCAGGCGGTGTGCAACCGACTAGAGCTGGAGTAGCATATGGCATCTGTTTGAGCCCTTTGATCCTCTTGGTGAGGTACTTTTGGGGTCTTTCTAGTTGCTGCAGGTGTCTGGTAAGGTACATCCCGAAAGGGGCATTGTCTTCTGTTATGGGCCTGATGAGGGCTGAGTAAAGAGGCACAATGACCTCCCTTGATCTAGATGTGAATTCCTTAATTGATTAGGTGGGCTATATAGAAGTTTTTTCTAACCACTTTTGCCACGTGGTTGTCGAGAGATTGCTATCAACTTGGGTCCCCAATTACTACTTCCGTATTTAATGGATTACCACTCGTGTGGTAATTTGTGGGTACTTTGTTTTTGCCAAAGTGGAGGACTATACACTTTTTGGCGTTTAGCTTGAGGCCATGGCTCTGGCACCAGTTATCTTTTTCTGAGACCCTTTTGGAGGATGCTTGTGTCAGCTGGAGAGTCTATTATGGCGCCTAGTTTGCAGTCATCTGCAAACTTGGTCAGCCACAGTCCTCCTGTGTTGGCCTGTATCTCTGAGAAATATATACCAAACGAGAGGTCCCAGGACTGAGCCTTGTGGGATGCTACTTGTAACCGGTTTGGAGTCTGACATGGCTCCAGCAATTCTGACCATGTGGGTTCTGTCCTTGAGCCAGTTCGCAACCAATCTAGTGACGTAGGGATTTATATTAAGCTGGAGAGCTTATCTATGATGCCAGAGAGGGGTATTGTATCAAAGGCTTTAGCGAGGTCCAGATAGGCTGTGTGGACCACCTTCCCGTAGTCCATGGCCTTGGTGACTTTCAAAGAAATTAACCAGGTTTAAGAGGCAGGATCTGCCCTTAAAGCTGTACTGGGTAGGATTCAGTGTCTGTAGGTCCCAAATATGTTTGAGTTCCATGATGATCTTCTCCATAGCATTGCAGACAAAGCTAGTCAGGCTTATGGGGAGAGAGTTTCCAGGATCCGTTGAGGCACCACATTTGTGGAGAGGGACCACTGTTGCTGTACGCCATTCTTTGGGTACATATCCTGTAGTAAGGCTGAGATTGAACAGTAGCTTTATGTTGGGGTTCAGCTGTTCTTGGAGTTCATGTAGGACGCAGCCCGGGACACAGTATGGTCCCATTGATGCTGTGTTTTGCTTGGGAGAGGGTGGCTCTCAACTGATCATCTGAGATGTCAGGGGGGGCAGCACTCTGCTGGGATGGATATTTGCTCTTTTGGGGGGGAGGGGGGGTTTGCACTGAACCTGTCAGCCAGGATGTTGGGAATGTCTGTAGGTTCAGTGTATTTTTTGTCATTTTGGACTAACTCTGAGCATATCTGGGAGTTTCCACCTAGGTTCCTAACATAATTAAAGAAAGCCTTGTGATTATCTTTAGTGTCCTGTGCATTTTTTTTTTTCGAAGCTGGCCTTAGATGATTTTGAGTGCCCGTAGTTTTTTGTCAATACTGATCAGAGATGCCTTCCCTTTTAGGGATTTTGCTCTATCGTGCAGTAGCTTCCTCCTTCTGTTGTATAGTTTTGTTTATGGCTGGGGTCCACCAGACAGGATGCCTGCCCTTGGGGGCTTGGGTCTTAGTTTTATTTAGGATTGCATGATCCATGCATTCCTGAAGGTGTTCATAGAATGCATTTATAAAGGATTCTGCAGTCTGGGCTGTATTTTCCATAGGCCCGGGGGCTTTGAAGGATTCTACCTCTGTTTTAAGGAGTGTGAAGTTTGCTTTAGAGAAGTTTTTCACTGTGGTTTTCTGGGCAGGGGGTGGGGTCGGGATATGGATATCCAGTGAGATTAATTTATGGTCTGATCTTACCAGTGAGGGATACACTTCTGGTCTGGAGCATAGAGTCCCCATGTTGGTGATCAGGTCCTGTATGTTTTCCCCTCTTGTGGGTGTGGTGACAAGTTGTTCCATAGCATTTGAGTGTATAAATTCTAGGAACCTTTGGGCTAGGGTGTTGGAGCTAGAGTAATGCTCCCAGTCTGTTTGGGTTGTTGAAGTCGCCCAATATAATGATGTTGGGGGAGACCTTCATATTTTCCAGTGTTGTCAGGAAGGCCAAGTGGGGTTCTTGGGTTTGGGAGGGTGGTCTGTAGCAGGCTATAAACTGGAAGGCAGTTTTACCCACTGTTGTACACGGATAGTCTCTGATGCTTCGTGCTGTGCCACCAACCTGGAGGTGTGGGTATCTTTGAATATTGATACTCCCCCTCCTTTTGTGGTTTGGTCAGAGTTTTGGGGCTGAAAAGTATGGTATGAGGTATAACCTGGTAGTGCTGGGGTGCTGTCGGGAGCCTTGAACCAGGTTGCTGTTACTGCACAGATATCTATGTTCTCCATGCTGTGGAGAGTTTCGAGTGCGTGCATCTTGAGGTGTAGACTTCTGGCGTTGAGTAATATTGCCCTTGGTTTCTTTTCCCTTGTGATACGTATGGAGGTGGGTTTGTCTTTTGAGCCTTGCCTAAAAAAGGCACTATGGGGGTGGCAAGAGGCTTTGCCAATATCCGAAAGCCCAGGGGTGACGGGTGCAAAGCCGTCCCTAGCGAAGCAACGTGGCTTGTCTAGCATGTCATCTCAGGCTGACGGGCATTGGATCCCCTTTGAATGACACAAATACTTAAGCCAGTTGTTGAAATTGATCTTGTCTTCATGTTGTGGCATCATCCTTGGTGAGGGTAAGATGCTACTCAAGGTCAGGGTCATACCGGCCTGGGCTACATGCTCAGAGCTCCTCTATCTCCATGTAGTCCAGGGAGGTACATCTTGGGTCATTCACACTAGCGTGGACAATGACTGAGTCATATTTGTACTTGCCTTGGAGTGACCTGAGTGCCTGTGTTGTGGCAGATCCTAGCGCCTGACAGGCAGCTCACTGTGACCTTTTGTTCAGCCTGGTGAGCGGGATGTCAGTGTGCCTGACTATAGAATCACTTATTACAAGTGTATCAAGTGTGTGTAGCCTTATGGGCTGAGACTGTTCGGCACACTGGCTTTGTGAACTATGTGTTGCATGTGTTTTGTTTTGGGGTAGCGGTTGCTTGGAGATCTGCTTCGGAGGTCTCTGCTGCTTAGGCAGATTTTTATTTAGAGCTTCCGAGTATTGTTTTTGTGCGTTTGTTTGGCTTGCTGTTGTGGTAGGTCTATGTGAGACTGGATTTGTAGTGTGTGGTTACCTCCTTCTCCTGACTGGTTACGCCAGTACTGAGTTGAGAGCTTAGCCTCCAGTTTGGCTATATGGTTGCATCTCTCACATATGTTGGAACTTGGAAGGAGTAAACTTTAAACACTGCCTATTCATCCATACTTTAAAGAATGAACTGGATGACCAGTGGTGCAGACTGAAAGCCCTGATTGTTCCCCTATATGACCAGTATTTCACTTGCTGCGTGGGTGTTGGTATGACTGGGTGTGGTGGGATGGAAGTGAGTTATGCATCTTGTTTAATTGATTTGGCAACACCAGCAGGAGTGCAGATGTATGACCCACACGTGCCTATGTTTGTCAGCTGCTTAGCTGGTTGGTTGTGCATGTGTGGGGTACTTGTCATGTACCTCCTGAAAAGTAGTAGTAGGTGGTTTAGGACTGGTTAAAGGTGCAGCAGAATGGACTGCTCCCTACCACAAATCTCGCTTCTACTGGGCCAGAGGGCTTTTGCCCAATGAAGGATTAAATGGGTTGATCTGTATATATGTAAATTCCAGTATGGAAGGCCATTGCGTCAAACTCCTAAAAGGCCATTAGGCCTTGAGCTTGTACATGAAAACCTATGGATTTAAATCTGGAGGAGTTTTATTTGGGACTGCCAGTCAGAAATGCTGTCCCACTATGGGACTTCATGCCTTCCTTGATACTAGACTGCAGTTTGAGCTCTCAGCTAATGTTCTGGAGTTTCTAACTTTTCTTACTGGCTATTGCTACTGCAAGGAGAGTTGAGTGTTGCAGGTCCTGTTGGTCACATTTAGTCTTCAAGAAGGAAGGTGGTTCATATTAGTAGTCTCATGTCAAAGGTAGTCACTGAGGCTAACTAATTCCAGTTGCTGTAACTTTTAAAACTATGGACGACCTGTATCTTGCCATTCTGACTGGAGAACGAATGTGTTCTCTGGCATGGTGTTAATGTATAGGTAATGCCTGCTTATAAAATGAGTCTTGTCTCTTCGTGGCAGCATATTAAGCTGCTGTGGAGGTCTGCCTGTAAGAAAGATCATGGCTGCCATAACAAAAAATAAATAAAACTCACCCAAATGTTTGCATGTATGAGAGTATGTACGCTCGTGTGTCTGAGAGTTTAGTGGCTACTGCAGTTATCTCTGGTATGAAACTTAAGGGCTGTCATTATTAACCAAGTTTAATCATGTATCTTTTTAAAGGTACACTGTTTCTACAATTTGTGTGTAAACGTGCCAAGCTTACATTTTGGATGTAAAATACTTTCTAGGAACTATTTTATTTCAAAAACGTGAAATTAAAAAAAAAAGTGCCAAAGCAATTTAGCAGCCTGTTCTATAAGCACAGTAATGCCCAACAGGGTTTGTGTAAATAACTCCCTATGATGCAGAGGCCCTGTGCCTGTGGAGTCTGCCTCAGAATACCCCTGGGCAGGTGTTATTTACACAAGTATATCACACCCTGTTGGGTATTATTGCTTGTGTAGTATTCTCGTCATCCTAACGAGGGCAAGTACTTCATTGATGTGTGGCTGCATTTCTACTTTAGCAGAATGGACTCTAAAATATTTGGGTCCTACAGCCCACAAACGACTGGGGTCAGAGTTCCAAAGTGATGCTGTATAGGTTGGAAGGCTTTATGAAATGTTGCTGCTTTAATGAGGATGCTTAAGGGTCAAGCAGCCCATTCTACCTGAGCTGTAGTCGCAGTTACTCTTTGTTTTCTTCCTGTGTAGCTCAGCTGTGGACTGTGAATTTGCGCAGCAAGCTGTTGATAGAAATGTTTAGAACATACCAAGTGATAGAAACTGTGGACCTTCATGACAGTTATTCTTTGCTGTCAAATGTATGTTCTTCTGACCAAGATTACCTGGGATGATGTGCTAGACTGTGGCCCTCCTGGTTACTGAGGGTGGTCTGCCTGAGAGCGATAAAAGCAATGTACTTGCCATGGTGATCTGCAGAGTATGGTCTATTTTTTTTATATTGGGTCTTCTCCAGTAGAACTGAAGAGGAGGATAAAGTACTTTGGAGGAAGCCAGGCAGCAAGGCATAGCTTTAGGTGTTGGTATGCCTTCAGCGCACAGCCTTAAAAGCAAAAAAACTGAAGCAAAGCCTAACTGTAAAGTCTGAGGATAAAAGCAGATATCAAACCGAGAATGATACACACCGATCTATTCTGTCTTGCGTTCAGGTGCTTTGGCTTTGTTATACAGCTTTAATTACCGAAAGTAAATCTTGGTTATAAATGTAAATTTATGTAGCTTTCTTTGTGCTCTACTGCTGTATGTAGTTTCTTGCCTTGTTTTGTATTCCGCATTCAGTGTATTGTGATATTAACTGTTGGCTTTTATGTGGCTTGTATAGTAATTCATGTTTTGTTTTACTTTAACGGGGTTGGATTTTTTTTCCTAGTTACTGGTGTGTTTTGTGTGGGTTGTTTAGATGTGGGCTTTTGTGTAAGTCTGGCTTTTTTTTTTAATTTGTTACTCAAGTATGACATGCACCACATGTCAGCTTGCATCCAGTGATACGGGACTTCAGTGTTGCATAAGAGGTGATGTTTGGCTTTAAATTTGATAACACTGAATGCTAATGGGTTAATATGTTAATATCTTCATAATATACTAAGTTACATACCGCTGTCAGTATTACCGATTCAACTTCTAAGACTAAAAAGACTGTGTGGCTACTTCTCGAGCATTTGTACATGGTAGTGATAGGAAGTGAATGTGTGTAAACAATGATGCAAATTTTTGTAGTTACACATGTACTATAAACAATATGTTCAGTCAACAGTCTCTGGAGAAAATATGATGCTTCTAAGGTAGGCATAAGCTGGCAAGCGCTGAAAGTCAGCTAAAGGGATAAAATTGTTCCACCAGCTACGTTGGCCAAAGTACTGGTTTCAGACCAACATGCCAGAACCCCTTTTAGTAATCTATATTTGAACAATCCAGGCACTTAAGCGTCCTTCCTTACACTGAATGTACAAAACCTAACCCATTCAACTGTAAGCAGTAAAGCCAGACACCATTTTGTTCCCTTCCACCATGTCCAAGAATAACCTGAATGCTACTAATATATGCAGAGTTTCATATGCAAACCCCATCATACTTTACCATTGTGTTTTTACAAAAACAGATTAATCCACAGTGCTTCAGCTGTATTCCTTGCCCTTTAGTCCTCTGTCATAGTCCATAAGATTAACAGTCATTCCTCAGTCCAGATCATGTTGCTTCTCCCCCTAAGGCATTGGCCACTTAACAGAGCACTGGAAAGGTCTAGGTCCTTCTACCAGTCTACTTTTGGGATGGCCTTCAGTATCCTAGTGCAAGTCCACACTTATTTTGCCTGCCATTTCTGAAGAGGGCTCCCCACCAGTTACTTTATTCTCAAGTTGCTTATTCTACAGAATTAAAAGCAGCAGGGCTGGTAGGAAAATGAACCCTTAGCTGCATGGGGCATAGCTTTCCTGGTACTCCAACCACGCTGCTGACAGATTGACATGCTAGTAAAAGTCATGGTCACACATGATCCTCAAATTATTTATTTTAACCAAATTACTTTCCCACCATAATGAAGATAAAATCCTCTCCTTTAAACTGAAATATTCCAGATGCATTTTGCATTAAAATTGGTTGGGTAAATCTTTACCTCAGTTGCCTGAGGTTGTTAATTATCTTGTGTGCCCCCTCTATTTTTGATCTCAACAGGAATTTTCATTCATTCACCAAGCTTATTTCTAACAATCTAGTACAGTCCTCTACTTCCACATTTTCAATTATGACCATGAACTGGAATTTTTTTCCAATGGCTCCTTGTTTTCTGCATCTAAATGATGTACCTCTGATCCATCTGAGTTTCTTCTCCAGTGTGTGAGTTGTCTCCTCTAGTTCCATTAGCCTCCATTTGGTCTTGAGTTGGTGGTAGTTTCTCCATATCTTCAGTTTTTATGGACACTGTCCGTAAGACCTGCTATTCTTCACATCTTCCTGAAACTGCTCTTCACCTCTGAACAAGGTAGACCTTTTGCTGATCTATATTCAGCTGCATATATAGCAGGATCATTGCTAGAGGTGCTGCAGTGCAGGCCATGCTTTCTCATCTCCAGTTCAAATTCCACCCTAGACTTTGAGCTTTTCCTTGCAAATATTGAACAGAGTGAGAGCCATAAATGTGCTAGCACCCTATTGAAATGTTAGCGCTAGTAGCTGTAGTGCTGACATATATCGGAAAAATTAAGTGCAGAAGAACAAAGCATCTCTAAAAATCAGTCTTGTCATTTAAACGTTTCTGGACTTGGATATACCAAATCTGAGATATCCATACTTAGGAGAAATGGAAATACTTTGAGAAATGGCTGTCTTTGACTTTGTATACGCAAGTCCCTTTTTTTAAAGCCATTCAGTCTCTGTATTTCATGACTTGCTGAAGCAGGTTACATTTTTTTTTTCCTGTGGGTACCTAATGGGCTTAGCAGGTAAAGGAGGGTAACAGCTAATTGAAGGTAACCGCTAATTTAACTACAAGATTGAAGACACTTAAATTTTTTTTTTAATAAGAGTGGGGTGGTTGGTGCAAGAATTGAAAGTACAGTTGTGTACTCTTACCATAAATGTAGATGTTAGTGTATTCACTGTTGCAGTCATCACTGTTGGGTTCTTCCTGCTGGCAGGCAGCCCTCAATCGGCCAGAGTCCCAAAGTCTGGGTCCGACATCAGCTGAGGTCGCTCCTTCCCTGACGTCAGAGCGCCAGGGGTATAAAGGCCTCAGCCGATGCCATTTTCCTCAGTTTTTCTTGCCCCAGAGGCCAGGTGCCCAAAAACAAAAGGCCAATAGCTTAGGCAGAAGAATAAGCATGCATCAAACTAGAACATACCCAAAAATCGCCAGCAAATATATCTGAGGAAGAGTAGTGCTAAGGAAACGCGGACAGTACTCGTAGAAACGGCAAAAGAGGGGATAGGAGGGAGAGTAACCCAGACTGCAACCGTGAATACACTCTAACATCTACATTTATGGTAAGAGTACGCAACTGTACTATGTTCATCGTGTTTCACTGTTGGGTTGAATCCCAAAGCTAAGAGGGGCGGCTACAAGGCCCTGCAGGACTGCAGAGGCAAAGCCTGCCCTAGATTTAGAGTAGAAAGGGAGGTTGTAGTGCTTAGAAATGGTATGCACAGAACTCAAAGTAGCAGCTTCTAAGATTTCCTTGGTAGGAGCTCCACTGAGGAAGGCTGCTGAAGTAGCAGCAGCTCTGGTAGAATGTGTCCTAATGTTAATAGGAACTAGTTTGCCATGATGAGAGTAACAGAACCTGATGCAGTGGGCAATCCACCTAGAAATAGTTTGTGTAGTGATTGCTTTTCCCTGTGATGTAGCAGCATAGGCTAGAAACAATTGGTCAGTTTTTCTAAAAATCTTGGTCCTGTCCAGGTAAAAGCGAAGCTGCCTGTGTATGTCTAAAGAATGCAAAATTCTCTCTCCTTCATTTTGAGGATTAGGATAGAAAGTGTGTAAATGAATAGTCTGATTGAAGGCTACTTTAGAAACCACCTTGGGTATAAAAGTGGGGTTAGTCCTAGGAAACCCTGTCGATGAAAAATAATGAAGGGTTCCACAGCCATGAGTGCTTGTAATTCCGAAACTCTTCTGGCAGAGGTTATTGCTAAAAGAGCAGGTTTCCATGATAAACCTTTAAATCTGTGGTAGCCGCAAGTTCAAAAGGAGGCAGTTAGCTTTTCCAAAACATAGTTGAGATCCCTAGTGGGAACTGGTGCTCTTCTAGGGGGCCTTATATTCTTTGCCCCCCTGAGATATTGTTTAATGGATGAGAAAACATTGGGGGATCCGTATTGTAGTGTGCAGAAATAGCCGAGGCATGTATTTTGATAGATGAAAAGGATAGGCCCCTTATGCAACATCTGTTAGGTATTGTAAAATTAGAGGAATGTTTGGAACTAGTATCAAAACCTTAGGCCTGATTCCAGGTGCAAAATCTTTTCCATTTTCTTGCATAAGATTTCCTGGTGCTGGGCCTTCTAACTTCAAGAATTACATCTATTACCTGTTTGGTAAGGGTAGAGTTGCTTATAACCCCTGGATCCGCCACACTGCTAGATTCAGAGTTTTGACATGGCTGTGCAGGATCCGGCTGTCTTGTTGAGACAGATGTGGAATTTGTGGTAGAATCCAGGGCGAACCCTGAACAAAGTTCATCAGGCTCGATTCATCAGAATTGTCGAGGCCAGTTGGGAGTCAGTAGAATCGTTTTTGGTTTGTCCTGTTTGATCTTCATAAGTACCCTTGGTAGAAGAGGCAATGGAGGAAAAGCATACACAGAGGTTTTTCCATCTGAATGAGAGGGCATCCACTTTCCATGCCAGTTCATGGTAGGTCCATCGTGCAGAATGTTTGAAGTTGGTGGTTTTGGGGGATGCAAAGAAATCTGTCCAGGCACCCCCATGCCTATATTATCCTGAATATCTGAACATCCAACATCCTCTGGCCTAGCACTCAAGTGTGGGGTCATTTACTGCACTGTTCTAACTTGTTGATACTTGTGAACCTCTGCTTTCCTTAAAAACAAAAAAAATCTTGCTTTTGTCCCACTTTTCTGAGATTTAAAAGTTGTTACAGATTTGCTGTTCTGAACTGTTTGTAAGTTTCTTGGAGGCCGTAGTTTGCTTCGGCTAAAGGAAAGTCTCTGTGTTCATCAGTGGCAGTGATAAACATTGAGCAGCCTGCCTGCCCCTGTGGGAGTGGTTACTGCCTTGAAACTGTTTTATTGGCCATTTTGGGACAATTCCTAACTCCTTGATCTTTCTCTCTTAAAACCAGATTGCCTCGTGGTTTTGGCGTCTTTTTGGACTTGTTGGCTGTTGAAGCACCCACCAAGAGGAGAAAAAACGCTGAGAGAAGAAAGGAGCCACTTAAAGTATTTTGCTCCAGATAATTTAAGTTTTTCTGCATTGCCGCCTACTTTTGAGCATTTTCTGGCTTGTTAAACTTGATATCTGTGTTGGTAACTGTATTTAGAACACAACCTAGAGTTGATTACTGAATTTCCTGCCTGCACTTATTTTAAAATCGTTTTTTTCTTAAAACTTGCATTTTATCTGTCTCTGGCCTAGCACTCGAGTGTGGGGTCATTTACTGCACTGTTCTAACTTGTTACTTGTGAACCTCTGCTTTCCTTAAAAAAAAAAAAAAAAAAAAAAAAAAAAAATGCTTTTTTCCCACTTTTCTGAGATTTAAAAAAGTTCAGTTACAGATTTGCTGTTCTGAACTGTTTGTAAGTTTCTTGGAGGCCATTGTTTGCTTGGGCTAAAGGAAAGTCTCTGTGTTCATCAGTGGCAGTGATGAACATTGAGCAGCCTGCCTGCCCCTGTGGGAGTGGGTACTGCCTTGAAACTGTAGTTTTATTGGCCATTTTGGGTCAATTCCTAATTCCTTGAGCTCCCTCTCTTAAAATCCTGTTTTGCGCGGCTTTGCGCGTTTTTGTGCATAGCGCAACATCGGGCAGCGCCGCCTAATTGGGTTTAAACTATTCCTGGCTCCACAAAGTCTGCTCTTCACTTTTTCCCTTAGAACTGTTCTATCTCTCAAATTAAACACCATATTCTCATTCTACGGCCCCTCACTGGTCCAAATAAGTAATTTTACAAGTTAGCACTAATAAACCATAAGCACTACTTACTCTTATACTCTCTACGGTTACCTTGTCCCTTATTGGTCCGTTTTAATTCAGTTCCCTATATTACTCTAGCATGTCCAAAGGTCAGTCAATGGTTTCCTCTCCAGTCCAGCTGGTGAATCTGGGAATTTTGAGGCAATGTTACAACTGTCTCATGTACACGGACAACCCTCTCCTCCTCCAAACAGGTTCAAATATATGAGAGATGCAACCATATAGCCAAACTGGAGGCTGAGCTCTCATCTCAAAACTGGCGTTAACCAGTCAGGAGGAGAAGGTAACCTCACACAACACAATTCCAGTATCACATAGTCCCCCCACAACAGCAAACCAAACACACAAAAACACAAAAACATACTCTGAGGCTCTAAATAAAAAATCTACCTAAGCAACAGAGACCTCCAAAGCAGACATCCAAGTAAACACTACCCCAAAACATGTACAACACATAGCACACGCAGTCAGTGTGCCAAGCAGTCACAGCCCTTCAGGCTGAATAACACACCTGATACTCTTGTAATAGGTGACTCTATTGTCAGACACACCGACGTCCCGCTCGCCAGGCTGGATAAAGAGAAGGTCACAGTGAGCTGCCTGTCAGGGGCTAGGATCCGCCGCATAACGCAAGCACTCGGGTCACTCCAAAGCATATACAAATATGACTCTGTCATTGTACATGCTGGTGTGAATGACCTGAGACGTACCTCCCTCGACTACATGAAAAGAGACCTAGAGGAGCGCTCTCTTCATGTAGCCCAGGCTGGTATGACCCTGACCTTAAGCAGCAGCTTACCCTCGGAGAGAGTGATGCCACAGTATAAAGACAAAATGATAGATTTTAACAATTGGCTAAAATTTTGGTGTCATTCAAAGGGGATCCAGTGTCTGTCAGCCTAGGTGACATCTCCTCAGTATGGAGAACATAGATATCTGTGCAGTGACAGAAACCTGGTTCAAGGCTCCAGAGAGCACCCCAGCACTACCAGGTTATACCTGATATCATGCTTTTCGGCCCCAAAACCCAGACCGAACCACAAAAGGAGGGGGAGTTTCCATATTTATCAAGGATATCCACACCTCCAGGTTAGTGGCATTGCACGAAGTATCGGAGACCATCCATGTGCAACTGACAGTGGGCAAGACTGCTTTTCAGTTTATAGCATCCTACAGACCACCATCTGTCAGGAATCCCACTTGGCTTTCCTGAAAACATTGGAAAACATGAAGATCTCTCCGAACACCATTATATTGGGCGACTTCAACTACCCAAACAGACTGGGAGCATTACTCCAGCCCCAGCACCTTAGCCCAAAGGTTCCTGGAATTTATAAACTCAAATGCTATGGAACAACTAATCACCACTCCCACAAGAGGGGAAAACGTACTAGACCTGATCATTACCAACATGGTGACTCTATGCTCCATACCAGAAGTATATCCCTCATTGGTAAGATCAGACCATAAATTAATTTCACTGGATATCCACATCCCCACCCCCAGCCCAGAAAACCACAGTGAAAAACTTCTCAAAAGCGAACTTCATACTTCTCAAAACTGAAGTGGAATCTTTCAAGGCCCCAGGGCCAGTGGAAACTACGGCCCAAACTGCAGAATCCTATATAAACGCATTCTACTGACATCTCCAGGAATGCATGGATCATGCTATCCCAAACAAAATCAAGACCCAATCATCCAAAGGCAGGTGTCCAGTCTGGTGGACCCCAGCCATAAATAAACTGTACAACAGAAGGAGGAAGCTACTACATGACAGAGCAAAATCCCTAAAAGGGAAGGCATCTCTGATCAGTACTAGCAAAAAATTAAGATCCCTCAAAATCCTCCAAGGCCAGCTTCGAGAGAATTGCACAGGACACTATAAAGGATCATCATGGAACTCATAAACAAAGACATTGGGGATCTACAGACACTAGATCCTACCCAATTTGGCTTCAAGGGCAGATCCTGCCTTTTGAACCTGGTCGACTTCTTCGAAAGTCACCAAGGCCATAGATGAAGGGAAGGTAGTCCACACAGCCTATCTGGACCTCGCAAAGGCATTTGACACAATACCCCACTTGGGCGTCATAGATAAGCTATCCAGCCTAAATATAAACCCCTATGTCTCATGATGGGTCGCAAACTGGCTCAAAGACAGAACCCACAGAGTCAGAGTTGCTGGAGCCATGTCGGACTCAAAACCGGTCACAAGTGGTGTCCCACAAGGTTCTGTCCTGGGACCCCTCTTGTTCGGTATTTATTTTTCAGAGGTACAGGCCGACGTGGGAGGACTATGGCTCACCAAGTTTGCAGGTGACTGCAAACTGGGTGCCATAATAGACTCTCCAGCTGACTCAAACATCCTTCAAAAAGGTCTCGCAGAGACGTACAACTGGTGCCAGAGCCATGGTCTAAAGCTAAATGCCAAAAAGTGTATAGTCGTACCTTTTGGCAAAAACAATGTGCCCACAAATTACCACATAGGTGGTAACCCATTAAGTACAGAGAAAGTAATTTGGGATCTGGGGACCCAAGTTGATAGCAATCTCTCCTTTGACAACCACATTGCCAAAGTGGTCAGAAAGACCTTCTACATAGCCCACCTCATGAAAGGATTCACATCTAGATCGAGAGGTAATCGTGCCCCTTTATTCATCCCTCATCAGGCCCATCCTAGAATACAGTGCCCCCTTTGGGATGTACCTTACCCAACACCTGCAGCAATTAGACCCCAAAAGTACCTCACCAGGAGGAGCAAGGGACTCTATAACAGATGCCATATGCTGCTCGGTTAAAAAAAACTCGGCCTCGAAGTAGACTGTATGCAACTGAGTAGAGCTGATCTATGCCTGACATATAAAGCTATGTCCAACCCAGAATTAATGGACATGCTCCACCTCAGTAAATCTAAATCCCTTAGAGCCACGCGCTCGAGGGACTTGAACCTCAGCATAGAAATAAATAGAACTTGCTGGAGGGACAGATTCATAACCCAGAGGCTCCCTTCGCTCTGGAATAGAATTCCAATTCCTGTTAGGCAGAGCACCTCACTGACTCTCTCTCTTCAAGAAGAATCTTGAGTGGATGGGGGATCGTAGGTTTGTCCCGGGGATTACTTCCGTGTCACTATTACAGAGGCACAGTAAACTAAACTTTAAAAAGGGCACAGTATACTCAAATCAAGGGGTGGTGTAAGCCAAACACAATCGGGCTAGGCTTATAAATTCCCCAGGGCAGATAGCCTAGTATGAACCTATGAATACATTCGTGTGGATCTGAGAGGTTTCTGCTTAGACTGTGTGCCAGAGTTGTCTTTTTCCTGGCAGGAATTGAGCTTGTAAATCTACCTTGCAGGCCAGTGCTGTGTTCCACAGAGTCCTGGCCAAACTGCACAGGGGATAAGAGTGGGAGCCTCCCTGCTTGTTTATGTACCACATCACTGTAGTGTTGTCTGTCTTTATCAGTAATTGCCCCGGTAGAATAAGATCCTTGAAAGCTGTCGGGGCATTCTGTACAGCTAGCATTTCCTTCAAATTTATGTGCAGGTGCATTTGGTCCTCTGCCCAGGCACCCTGAAGACATTTCCCTTGCATGTGGGCTCCCCATGCATAGTCCGAAGCATCGGTCGTTATGACTTTGGCTGGAGTGGGACAGAAATGCTTTCCCTTGTTCTGGAGATGGGCCTCGGCCCACCAAAGAAATTCCTGCTGGAGGCGCGGCAAAATTGTGATCCCTGTTTCCAAACTCTGGCAATGCTGGTACCATACACTCTTGAGGTACCACTGTGTTTTCCTCATATGTAGTCTTGTATATGGTATTAGCAGAAAGCAGGATGCCATGAAACCCAAGGTCTGCAGAATTTTTCTTGCAGTTAGCTGATTCTTTGAAGCAGTCTGGGTTTTAGTGTTCAAAAGAGCACCCAGGAAAGTAATCTGAGTGGGTACCAGGTTTGATTTCTTTAGGTTCACTGCAAACCCTAGACACCTGAGATGCTGCACAAATCCAGATGCTGAAGTAAAGTCTCCTTGTTGTCCTCTTGAATGAGACAATCGTCCAGATAAGGGTATATTTGAATTCCCTTCGGTCTGCAAAATGCCATTACTGGTGCCAGGCACTTGGTAAAGACCCTGGGCTCAGTAGATAAGTCAAAGGGCAGCGCAGAGAATTGGTAATGTCGAGCCCGCTTTGAATCTGAGGTGCCTTCTGCATTCCTGGCTTATAGGAATATGCAGGTAAGCTTCTTTCAAGTCCAAAGTCACCATCCAAGCGTTCTTGCTCAGCATAGGCAGCAGCTGCTGCAGAATGAGCATTTTGAATTTTGGTATATCCAGAAAGGTGTTTAATATGGAAAGGTCCAGGATTGGTCTCCATGTGTTTTCCTTCCTGGGAACCAGGAGAAGTCTTGAATAAAAACCTTGCCCTATTTCTGTTTGGTACCAATACTATGGCCCTCATAACCATGAGGGACTGAACTTGCTTCTGAGCCTCTGCCCATTGATGATTTGGCAGGTCTGGCCATCCGTTTGGATTTGGCAAGGTATGGAAATTAAACTTGTAACCCCTTAAAACTATGTCCAGAACCCATTTGTCTTGGGTTATGCGGCTACAGTTGTGATGGTAAAGAGAGTTTTCCTCCCAAAGGCGCTTCCAGGAGAGGAGCCCCTGGAGCTAAGGGAGAGTCATAAAGATGGTTTCCTGTAAGGTTGTGACCTATCTTCTCCACCCTTGGGAGAGGGAGCACTCCACTGCCTGGGTCTGAAGGGGGTCTGTGCCTGTCCTCTTCCTCTAGAACGCCTGTATCTGCCTCTCTGGTGTCTGTCCGAGCTCGGAAAGGACTAAGGCTTAGCTGGCCAGTTCCTGCTAAATCTAAGTGGTTGCACCTGTAGAAAATCCTAGATTTGGCCTAGTCTTCCATTTTCTTTAATACCTCCTCAGCTTTGGCCCCAAACAAAACATTGTGCTGTAGAGGGGCATCCAACAGTTTTGCCTTAATCTGATCTGGCAAACTTGCTCCTTTAACCAAGCATGCCTTCTAATAACTGTGCCAGTTGCTGCATCCCTGCAAGAAGCCTCCAAAACCACAGTGCAGGGTATGTTTACCCACCTGCTCAGTAGCATGCAATAAATTCTGTAACTCCTAATTTTCTGCACAACCAGAAACTGCTGACATCTTTTGTTTCAACACAGACAAAAGCTATTGCTGATATTTCAGCATATGAAATTGACAATTCAAAGCTCTGATAGACAATGTAGCAGAAGTATAGACTTTTTTGCCCCATGTTTCCAAGGCTCTGGACTCTGTCAGAGGGAATGGGGTTCTTGGCAGAGGCCGCTTTAACACCCTTAGGGCCCTGAGAAATAGTTTCTGGATCAGCTGAAGGATTTTTAAAAACTTGAGAGAATCTGGAACCCTTTAATACCTATCTGGTTTGACAGGAGCAGGAGGAAAGGAATCCAGAGAGAGGGTAGACTCCGTAAAAACATCATCCACAATGTCCAATACAGGGGGGGATAGCCAGGGGCCTATGCTGGGGGAAAAGAAGAAAATCTCTAAGCCTTCTCTTGGATTCGGAGTATTCCTGCCCTTCCCAGTGGAAATGCTCTCTCATGTCATTCACAGTTTTCCCAAATGAATAATCTTCAGGAGGAGAAGCTGAAGGAAGGGATTCTTCAGCATCAGAATCCTCATAAGGAGGGAAGGAATAATCCTGCTCAGAGGAAGAATCAGAAGAAATTGAAACCTAATCTGATGAATCATAATCTGACTCTTGCCTAGGCCTTTTATCAGGAGGGGGATGGGAACTCCTGATCATAGTAAACTGGTTTTCGGCCATTTTAAGCATCTGTCTCTGAGGTCTAGGGCCCGCCCTGAACTGAAGAGGCCTGTGCTTGTTTCTGTCTTTGCTGGAGCCTTAGTCTTTTTCTTTGACTGTAAAACTGAAGCCATCTTTACATGAAGCCGTGTAGGCCTGAAAACCCCCTCAGAAGCCGGTGCCTGCACAGTGGCTCCGGACCCATCTGAGGGAAAATTTTCTGAAAGTCCGGTCCCTTGAAATTCTGAAGGCCTCATCGGCTCCTCTGAGTCAGAATAGGCAAGCGGTTCAAAAGTGGCGGACGACAGGGGCTGCGACAGCACCTCACTGTCCGAACAGGCAACTGGCTCTGGTAGAGAAATGTCGTCCATTTTGGACCTCTGAGGCCTGTCTTTACATTTGCGCCGTTTATGTGCTCCGGCCGGATAACAATCCGACATTGTAGTTGTCTTCTCCCAAAATAATGGAAGGCAAAATCATACCTGCGCTTAATGGTGTGTTTGGTTAAATCTAGCACAAAACCTACAACTAGCTATTTATTTTATTTATTTTTATTTATTTTATTTTACATTTGTTGACCGGGATAGTCCGTCTGGATTACATGTCCATTTTCAGCGGAGGCCCGGGAAGAAAAGCTCCACAGTGACAGTAATTAATACATAAAGATAATACAAATGATTACACTCATACAAAAGTAATTATATTCAAATAATAAACATTAAAAGAGTAAAAATATTATACAATAATGAATATGCAAAAAATCAGCACAGATTCCGGAGTAGATATTCTGCTATTGAGAACTAAACTTCTTTAGTTAAGAAGAGATGAGAAAAAGTAAAACAAAAAAGGTGGGGGCCCACGGGGGAAGATCTATGTAGAAAGGAGAGAAGGATTAGTCAGGATTGGAGCACTGACAGAGCCAGTTAGTCCTTAAATGGAGATGTAGTTTTTTTTTTGAAAGAATTGAGAGGTGTTACAGGTGAGACTAGGAGGGAGGGAATTCCATATTTTTCCAATGGTATTGGTGAAGAGTGAGTCGCCGCCTACATTATTGGCTTTGATTGTTTGAACTAGAAGTTTATTTGAGGAACGCAAACTACTGAGGTTATTGTAGGGTATGATTAGGTTATTCAGAGCTGGCGTTTTTTCAGGTTGGTTCAGGATTTTAAATGCTTCTATCAGTTGGGTCTGTTTTAGAAGGTTAGGGTATTCAATCCAATCTAGGTTATTAAGATTAATACAGTGATGTGTTCTGTAGGGCATACCTGTGGCAAATCTGGCAATATGATTATAGCAGCGTTCTAGTTTATTTAGTTCAGATGTGTTGAGGTTAGTAAGTATGGGAGAGGCATATAGGAGGGTGGAGAGAAGATGTGAGTGGGCCAGTGTCACTTTTGCTATAGGAGTTAGAAATGATTTGATCCGATAAAAAGATCCTAGTTTTTTGTTAACTGTTTTAATGGTCTGGTTAATATGTATATCAAATTTGAGTTTGTTGTCTATGGAGACTCCTAGTAGTTTGGTATAGGGGTCAGGGGAGATGAGTCCCATTTTTGGAGTAAATAGAAAAGGATAGCGGTGTGATCTTTTGCGTGGGATGAAATAGTAGTAATTTTGTTTTGTTTGGATTCAGGATCAGTTTACGTTCTAACAGCCAATTTTCTACTGATATAAAGCAGGACTGTGTTTTTGCTAGTAGGTTAACAGAGGATGTGTCAGAACAAATTAATGTGGAGTCATCTGCATATTGAATGCAGGTGGCTTCAGGGATGGCTTTATACAGGTCATTTGTGAAGATAGTAAAAAGGAGAGGCCCCAGTATTGATCCTTGGGGTACCCCTATGGTATTTGGTAAGAGTTTAGAGAGTTTTGATTGCCAAAGGACGGCTTGTTTCCTATCAGTGAGGTAGCCTATAAACCAGTCTAGAGCTTGTTTATCAAGTTGTAGATTATCTAGTGTGCGATAGAGGATCTGGTGGTTCACCATATCAAAGGCCTTTGATAGGTCAAGGAACAGTGCTGAAGATATTTTTCTGTCATTTCTGTTGTGATTGATAGTATCTGTAAAAGAGAGAAGAGCAGTGGTCGTGCTATGGTGTGGTCTAAAGCCATGTTGTGAGTTGGTTAGTAAATTGTTGTGGATAAGATAGTGAAGAAGTTGTTTGTGTATGCACTTCTCCATGATTTTGGCTAGTGGTGACAGTATAGCTATGGGCCTATAGTTTGATAGTTCGGTAGATAGGCCACCTTTGTGGAGAGGTATGACATGGGATATTTTCCATAAAGATGGTATTTTAGATTCTGTTATGGTTCTGTTAATAAGTGTCGAGATAGGGAGAGCAATGGCATCTGCTGCTATCTGTAGATATTCAGCCGGAGTAGATCTGCAGAGAGTGTTGTTGGTTTTAGTTTCTTTAGTAAGGATCTTATAAAGGAGGTAGGGACAGGCTGAAATTTGAATGTGGATGGAGAATGTTGGGAGTTGTCTGTGTTTATAGTAGAGGTATCTGGTAGTTGATTAGCTAGGGATTGTATAATATCAGTGAAGAAGTTGTTAAAGGAGTTGGCTACTACTTCTGGGGTTTTGTCGCTTAGTTGTTCTGGGGTGGGTGTAGAGGATTTACCTGGGTGGAGAAGATTGTTCATTCCAGACCAGAATTTTTTAGGATTGTTTTGGTGTTTATTTTGTAGTTGGCAATAAAAGTTTTTCTTGTCAGATAGTGTTGCTTTTTTGGTTTCATTTCTTAGTTGTTGGAATTTAATGCGGTCCGAGGCTAATTTGGTTGATCGCCATATGCTCCATGCTTTGTTTCTAAGTTTAATTAGAGAAGTGGTATTTTTTGTTAACCAGGGTGCAATTCTGGTTTTCACTCTAATTGATCTAATGGGGGCATGTGACTTAAGTATGGCTAGGAATGTTGTGTTAAAAAGAAGTACTGCTTCCTCTAAGGGGAGGTGTTTAAGGGGTGCCCAGTTGAATGATTGAAGTTCTACCAGAAATTTATTGAGGTCAAAATATTTCTTGTTTCTGACTAGCCTATACATTGGTGGATTAGAGTCAATAGCCTTTGTTTTCCTGATATAGGTGATGAGGTGATCACTAAGGTTGTTTGGAAGGGTCCCTACTGTATATGTGTGTGGTTGACTATTGATGAGGATCCAGTCCAGGATACTCTTTTTGCTTACTATTACCTATTCGGGTAGGGGAAGATATTAGTTGGTGAAATCCATGTAAGTTAATATGAGTAGTATTGGTTTCTGAGGAGCATTTAGTCCAGTCTATGTTAACATCTCCTAGGATAATGGTTTCTTGGGGATAGTTATTTGATAGCCAGCTAAGGATGTGTTCTAGTGTGTCAGAGTTGTCTCCGGGGGGAATATAGGTCACAATTAGATTTATATTTTTGTCATTGTTTATTTTTAGTTTTAGTGCTATTATTTCAGCATTTGAAATTTGAGGTGGTTGCGGGGAGTTTATAGTGACATTCAGTGTGTTCTTATAGAGCACCGCAACGCCACCTCCTTTTTTAGACTGTCGATCGTTTCTAAATATATTATAGCCTGGTGGTATTACCTCATTATCTTTGGTCCCTTGTTTTAGCCATGTTTCTGTTAGACACATTATATCAGGGAGATACATTGCTATGAGGACATGCATATCATGGACCTTCTTATTTAAGCTTCTTATGTTTAAGTGGTATATCTGAAGGGAATTAGGTGAGGAAAGTGGTTGGTTGTTTATAGTTGTGGGGGGTGTTGGGCCTGGATTTGGATGGATATCCCCATCTATGGTAGTATTTTTTCTTATATAGTCTAATAGTCTAATGAGTTTAAATAATTAAGTTCATGTTTGGATTTGGTGAATCTTGGGTTAAGTTTGAGGGGGTTATGATGAGTGGGGTGGTATGTTTTATTAGGCAGATGGGTAATATCACTATGGATACAGTTGGAGGATGAGGAGGTACTGGTTTGGCTTCTGGGGTAATAAGAACCTGGGAGTGTCTGTCCTTCATATCTAGTTAGTAGATATAGTTTGATAATGAGAAGTAGGATCCACAGTACAATTTTTTGCGTTAGTTTAGTTGTGGTGGATATCCTAGGCTTCATTTTCTTTGGGTAATAGAGTTCAATATTAGATAACTTATTGGAGGGTGGATGGGAGGAGTTTCAAAGTCAATAAAAAAAAAAAAAGAAAACTGATTGGCTAACGAAATAGAGGTAGGGGAGTGGTTAGTTGATTATAAATTTAGCTATACTGGGGGCGGGTGGGATATGGGGGCAGGGCAGCGAGCGGAGCGGGGTTTTTTCCACCTCTAAGAGATGGTAAATTTTCAAAAGTTTTAATGTTTATACCACTCTTTAATGTTTAGCGCCTGCCTCTTACAAGTTTCTGTGTTGTACTTTTGCAAGGCACTTCCAATTATGTCAGGTACCAAATTTTTAACGCTAAGGTTAACTTTATAGGCTTAGTTGGGGAGTTTTTTGCTGCTGCGTTCTGATCCCAGAGCGCTAGTGATCCCAGGGATTGCTTAAACAGATTAATCAGTGTATAGCAAAATATTGCAGTACGAGACCTTGTTGGGATCCTTTGGAAATGGGTAAGCGTACTGTTCGCTGATTTAAAAGTTGCTTTTGAAAGCTCGGAAATATTTTTTTACTTTCAGTTGGGGATTTGAATTAGTTCGCCAGGGCAAACACAGTGATACACCTAGAAACAGATAAAACAAAAATCATATGCAGGAATCAGGACTAGTCGCAAAAAGCAAATAAAGGCAATTCTGCAGTTTCCAGTAGTAGTTCCAAGTTGATATCCCGTTAACGCTCTTTCATTTACTGAATAGCTAACATATGCATACAAGTTAACGCTACTTGAAGAATTATATATGCTACATTTAGCACTTCTCCTAGTATGAAACAGTCACTTTTCTAGTCTGCAATAACAACATGAAAGATAGCAGAATGTTAACATTGAAAGTACTGAGTTGCTCAAAACATGTTTATGCACGCTGTCTTCTAACTTTTAAAACAACCACTTTTCAGTTGAACGACGGTACCCCAATGAAGCTATAATAGGTCCTCTAAGAGTCGCTAAGATATCCACAGAAATATGTTTAAATCCAAGTCAAACAATATAGTATACGAACCCTGTTATGGCGACTACCACCTGGGTTCAGGAACGCAGCAGTGACTCATAAGAAATGGCGGTGCACCTAGGTAACTTTGTAACTTCTCATACGTCAGAGGTATGAGCGGGGTTTTTTTTTCCACCCCTAAGAGATGGTAAATTTTCAAAAGTTTTAATGTTTATACCACTCTTTAATGTTTAGCGCCTGCCTCTTACAAGTTTCTGTGTTGTACTTTTGCAAGGCACTTCCAATTATGTCAGGTACCAAATTTTTAACGCTAAGGTTAACTTTATAGGCTTAGTTGGGGAGTTTTTTGCTGCTGCGTTCTGATCCCAGAGCGCTAGTGATCCCAGGGATTGCTTAAACAGATTAATCAGTGTATAGCAAAATATTGCAGTACGAGACCTTGTTGGGATCCTTTGGAAATGGGTAAGCGTACTGTTCGCTGATTTAAAAGTTGCTTTTGAAAGCTCGGAAATATTTTTTTACTTTCAGTTGGGGATTTGAATTAGTTCGCCAGGGCAAACACAGTGATACACCTTGTTGGGATCCTTTGGAAATGGGTAAGCGTACTGTTCGCTGATTTAAAAGTTGCTTTTGAAAGCTCGGAAATATTTTTTTACTTTCAGTTGGGGATTTGAATTAGTTCGCCAGGGCAAACACAGTGATACACCCTGTTATGGCGACTACCACCTGGGTTCAGGAACGCAGCAGTGGTCAGGGCCTAGGTAAGGGATACAGTATGAATGAAAATCCTTGAGGTATTTGCTTCCCACAAGAAATACAATTAACTTTTTTTGACATCTGACTGGAGCAAGAAAAAAGTTTCCCCAACTGGGTACTTGGCTTTAAGAAGTCTTCAGATAAATCACCAAAAGTGAAAAGGAGTCTGCCGACCGGCACTTGCGAACTGCTTTGCTTCGGGCATCGCGCAGCAAGAAAGACTGAGGAAAATGGCGTTGGCTGAGGCCTTTATACTCCTGACGCTCTGACGTCCGGGAAGGAGCGACCTCAGCTGATATCGGACCCAGACTTTGGGACTCTGGCCGATTGAGGGCTGCCTGCCAGCAGGAAGAACCCAACAGTGATGACTGTAACAGTGAAACACGATTAACATCTGTCCTGTAGATTTTATAGCTATCCATTAAGTGTTCCTTAATCATTAAAAAAAAAAAAAGTACAGTGATTTGACAGAACATAGAAGAAATCCACAGGGCATCCAGGAATGTAGCCAGCCAGATAATTCATGTTTTAATAAATACAAAAATGTACAAAGTAGAAGCACACACAAGCATTAACTGTTATCACCGCATTTTCTTCTTGCTGCTGAAGACTTCACTAGATGCTGTAACACTGGTCTTGATTCAGTTTAAACACACATTCCTCAGCCTACAAACAATAACATAGAGTTCACTTAAGTTTAATTTAAATGTATAAATGTTTGTAAAAACAGTTTAAAAATGTCCAATATTTAAAACCTATGTCAACAAACATTTTTAGTATAAAATCGCATTCAGAGCTCCTTCATTTTAAAAACCTATAGTTTAGCCGCATTCAATTTTAATAGTGGTACTAGGGAAATGTCATTTGCGCCAGGGAAAACATTGGTGTCTAGTGTAGCCTGCCATAGTAATTCTGTATTGTACTAGTTTCCCATGGCCGCCTCTAATATCCATTGTAACTACTTCCAGTACAAAACATGAAAACTTTGTATTTGTGCAACTCTTGGTGTGTTTATGCAGGGCATTATCATTACATGTAGAGATATTGTAATGTTCGTAAATTCTTCTTGAGCATCCTTTCTGTTTTTCCCCCACACAGAATACTTCACAAATGTGTCACAATGCCAGGTAGATTAGACAGTGTTGCACTTTGAATATGCCCTACCTTCTGTTCTTCTATTTCTGTGTTTTAATATACATCTTAGTGTGTACACACTGTGCACATGTCCCACATCTAAACATCCCTTTCCTTTTTAGTATTTCTTGCACTTAAATTCCCTTCGCTTTCTAACATCCCACAAACTTCTACCTTTCTTATAAATCACTTTTTTAAAAGGTTTATTTTTCAACGCATTAAGGTCAGTCAGGCCCCATAAATCTTTTCCGTTCAGTTTCTATCACTTTTTTTTTAACCACTGGGCAAACTCAGTTATTTTCTGTTATGAAGGCCCTGTCGTAACTGACTTCATTACACTTATTGGAATTTTGGTCCCTTATTTTTTCCGTTAACTCTAGACCTAAAATAATTCAAAATCTACCTTTTCTCCCTTGCTCAGCAAAAAACTTTGTTTGAAATTCCATATGTGAAGTCATTCTACTGACTGACATTTTCCCTTTTATAATGCTCTTTTTGAAAAGTGTGCACACTAGCAAAGTGTAAATAGGAATTTGAAAATGTATTTTTCTATATATTTTTGACTTAAATCTTCCATCACACTTTTCTATCAAAACCTCCAAATTTAAATTTCTCAAATGATATATTATAGGTAAACTTTAGAAAATGGTGGAATTTTCTCAGTGTTTAATAAAATCTCTAATTTTACTGTCAACTCGTAATCAACGGATATTAACTGTTCAAAAAATTTCTCCCCATAAATTTTTTTTTTTTTTTTAAACGGAACGTCTATTAGCTCTTAAGTTTACTTAAAATCATTGTTTTAATTGGCCTTTTATAAGAGCTTCTTTGAACATGTCTATTCCTTTGTGGATAATACAAGAAAATTAAGTCCAATATCAATATTGACAAAAATGTCCTTGTAGATCTCATTCATACTTAGAAAATCCTGTGAATCCTTTACAATCTTGTCTGTCCATAGATTAAGTGTTTTGCTATTGGGCCTGTTTTTGAGCCCTCTGCGGACACAATTCTCGTCCTTATGGACCTTTGCTATACCAACATATAGTGGGTACCTTTGGGCTTTTCGTCATATACTGGTTTGTATTTAACCCTTCAAGTAGCATGTTCTAACATTAAATCTGTCTTGTTGTAAGCAGTAGAATTTCATTTCTTGAGACCCTTTAATATTTATAAATGTCCCCCTAAAATGTCCATTATACCTTTTGTAAGTGATTGCGTCCATGACTGCCACACACACAATTTCAGGCCTCATTACTTTTAGTGTTGACTTCATAATAATTCACACTCACCTTTATGTAAATGGTACCTCCTCTTCTCTTTGGGGACTAGTGTCCTTAGTTCTTTTTCTTCTACTTTCGGCTTTTCCCGGTTGGGGGTCGCCACAGTGGATCACCTTGTCCACTCATGATTGGCAGTGGAGTTTTACATTGTAGAGTTGCCAGCCCGGCGCCCAACCTTCCTCAGAAGACGCACACACTCGCACCTAAGGCCAATTTAGAGTAAGTTGTGGATGTAATGGGGGGTTAAAAGTACTTTTTCTTCTAATGCCACTGTTAACATGTTTTTTTTTTTTTGTTTTTTTATAAACTTTCCTTACAAAAGTTTTAATATCCAATATTAAGTTCGTAAGATCACATTTCTATTGCAGTACATATTTAAAGCCCTTTGATGGTTGAAATTATTTTGGGGCAACTCTAAACTGCTTTAGTTAAATATGTTAAAATGATTGTAGGTGTTCTTATGTCCTTCCCTTTTGATTGTCTCATCAAATGTTGTAGGTCTTAATTCATAAGTTATCTTTTTCTTCCCCTTTGTCCCTTCCCTGTTTCTCCCTGTCTGTAGGGGTACTGATGGTTCTGTTTTTTTTTTTTTTAAATGCTATGGTTTTCGTAGGGAAGGAAACTCTAAAGGGTCATCTAAACGCAGATGATTGTCACCATATCCATCGTCCTACAACAGACGCACATTTAGTGTGCGGTCTTCCGTAATACTTTTAAGAGTAATGAGGCCTGATAAAGGTGGTGGCAGTCATTATGGGCAATCGTTTACAAAGGTGACATTTTATGGACATAGATAAATATTCAAGGGTCTCAAGAAATTCATATTGCTTACAACAAGATAAATGTTATATGACATGCTATTTTGAGTTAATAGATCAAAATATATAACAAAAAAGTGCACCAAATTGATAAACGAAGCCAGCAACTGTCAGTGTGTGTATTCAAGTAAGCGCTTTCGGCTGAACCCCAGCCTTCCTCAATTTTACCAATCCACTTCCCAGTTTAAATGAACACAATTGATTGATTATCCATTAAAAACCTATTAATTTAAAACCACAATACCCTTATAATTTGCATACTTAGTCAAAATGTTTTATAACAATAAAACCATCGTCTAGTAAATAATTTTAAAACAGTGGAAATAGATATATTCTCATTTAAACCTGGCCTTATTGAGGCATTTAATGTTTGCCACCAGTATTCTCTAATTGTACTTTCCATGGACCCCCCCGGACACGCTTCACTTTCACCTGTTCCATCACTACAAATCAAAATTTGTGCTCAGGATTTTTTAGATCAAATACCAATATATGATAAGTGTGAAGGCACCCATCATGTTTGGTATACCAAAGGTCCATAAGGACAATAATGGCCCCACCTGTAAGACCTATTGTGTCCGCAGAAGGCTCAAAAATAGCAATATACTAGTCAGATTTTAAAGGATTCATGGGATTTTAAGAAATATAAATGAGATCCATAAGGACAATATTTTTGTTACTGTTTTATATTCAACTTGTTTTCTTGTATTCCCCACAAAGAAGGAATAGACCTGTTCGAAACAGCTCTTATAAAAGAACAATTAAAACAATGATTTTAGAGTAAGCTTAGAGCTAAAAGAAGTTAAACAATTTTTTTTTATGGGGGAGAATTTTTTAAACAGTTAAAAGGTCAAGCAGTGGGGGCCCCATGTGCCCCTACATATGCCAACATCGTGTTGAAAACATGGGAAGAAAAATATGTACTTCTGAGTTTACAACAAGCTGGGTATTGTGTAAACATAATATGTTTGTTATGGGTTGACAAGTGTAGACTCAGATTTTATTCAACTTGTAGAAAATTCCACCAATTTTCTAAAGTTTATCTGTAATATATTTTGTGAAATGTAATTATTTGGACATTAGTAGAAAGTGTGATGGGAGATTAAGTCAAATATATAGAAGAAATACATTTTCAAATTCCTGTTTACACTTTGCTAGTGCACACCCATTTTTTCAAAAAAAAGAGAGCATTATAAAGGGACAATATGCAAGTCTAACTTCCAATGATGTGCATTTTCAAATAGAATGCGAGTTTCTTGCACAATTATTTATAGATGGGGTTATCTACTAGAGTTGATCCAAAATGGTCAACGATGACATTGCGCACGGAAGAAGAGATTTTGACCTATTTTAGGTCTAGAGTTAACTGAAAAAGAAAGAGATTTGATAAATGAAGTTGGTTATGACAGGGCTTTCCAAACAGAATACGATGGAGATTGCCCAGTGGCTAAAAAAAGTGATAGAAACTGAATGGAAAAGATTTATTGGGCTGACTGACCTTAATGAGTTGGAAAATAAGCCTTTAAAAGTTATAGGAAAGGTAGACGTTTTGAAGGATATGTTGGAAAGCAACAAAGGGAATACAAGTGCAAGAAATACTAAAAGGGAAGGGATGTTTAGATGTGGGATTATGTGCACAGTGTATGTAGTTATTAATAGAGATCTCTATTAAGCACACAAATAGAAGAATAGAAGGTAGGACATACTCTAACACCAACGGTCTAATCCATCTGGCATTGCGTGGCAGGATGCTTAAGAGAAGAATTTACGAACATTATTGCGATGTCTCTACATGTAATGATAATGCCCTATATAAACATGCCAAGAGTTGTACAAATGCAAAGTTTTCTTTTTTTGTATTGAAAGTAGTTACAAAGGATATTAGAGGCGGGCCATGGGAAACTAGTATAGAATATATGGAATTACTATGGCAGGTAGAAGCAAATGTTTTCCCTGGCCTGAATGACATTTCCCTATTACCACTATTAAAACTGAGAGCAGCTAAACTATAGTTTTTTTTTAAAATGGAGGGAGCTCTGAATGTGATTTTTTTGTGCGCACAGGTTTTAAATATTTGACATTTTTAAACTGTTTTTACAAATATATTTATACATTTAAATTGATTTATTTGAACTGTTATTGGTTGTAGGTTGAGGAATCTTTAAATTGAATCGAGACCAGTGTTCTAGCATCTGATGAAGTCTTCGGTAGCAAGATGAAAACGCGGTGATAACTGTTGATGCGTTTGTGTGCTTCTATTTTGTACATTTTTGGATTTATTAAAATGTTGTGAATTATGTGGCTTCTTAGTTCCTGGATGCCCTGTGGATTTTTGCTGTTTTCGTGGTTACAAGGGCATTTTTTTTTTCTTACTTTGGGAGAACCTAGAATAAACTTCTGATTGGCATGCAGTTGAAACACAGCTAGCATGTTCACCTGGAATTTTAATATTTATAGTGCTGTAAGCATTAGTTGTATTCTGAGTCTGCAACAACTGTATTGTAGACTTGGTCATCTTGGATGCCTGAAATACTTTGCAAGACACTGCATTCTTTTCACAAACGTTTGCAGTGCTGGTGATCATCATATTGATCTGCTGCAGTAGCCCAAGATATATGGGTTATATCCTGCAAAGGATGTAACAGTTGGCGAGCTTCCAAAGCTTCAGGGCACCTTCCACATGCCCAATCTGTCAAGCAGTTTGAACTGTTCTGACTAAGACAAGTTTAGGAGACGAGCCCTTCAGAGCTTTAATGCAGCTGAAAGAGTATGCTCCTCTGAGGCTTCTTTGAGGAGCGATGGTCAGCTTGTGCTGTTCCTTTGCTGGGCAGATGGGTTTACCTTTGGAGAGAGAACCTTCCATTCAATATTTGTTTAATATGGATACTTCATGAATGTTTTAACTCATTACAGCCAAGTGACACACCCAGCTGTTTCTGCAGTTGTATCCTACTGAATTCTCTAGGCATCAGATATTTGTTCATATTTGCATTAATTCCAAAACCATGCTCCATGCAGAGTATAACATTTTCAGCTTTAAGCTTTCACAGTGGCAAACCCAACTGTATCTGATGCCTTTCTGATACAGATAGGGATATTCATAATTTGTAATTTCATAAATGTCCTGCTTCTGTACATCTGTACAACCAAATTGTAAAGATGGAACTGTTTAAACTTGTATGAAAGCTCCTCTGGATGAATGAAAGTGTGTGTGGTTGCTGAGATATATGCATTAAAAACTTGGTTACCGTGTTTACGGTGTCTTAAAAATCTAGTGTAAGACCTAGAACCTAATGAATACTACCATTATAAAAAGCTTGTGCTGAAGAGTTTATCTTCTGCACTTTAACCGATGTGGTTTCAGAGCTAGGAACATTTGTTAGAATCACATTACGTCTTCACAGTTCAATCAGAAGCTTAAGCTTTGCCCATTGGAAGTTACAGTGCAAACTTCCAGAGCTCCATCATTGAGGGAAATAGGTAGGCCTTTGTAAACAGACTTTTGTGAGACTGAACTGTATTTCTAAATGGGAGCATTTCTTTTCCTGTCAATTTTTAATATGTTTAGCTGGAAACGATTTTTTTTTTCCTGTGGAGAAATTGTGTGCATTTTATTGTATGGGTTTGGTACATATGCCTTCGTTGTCTTGATCTTTTGTTTTATTGAATGTTAACAGTTAAGAAGAAAATGTGCTTTAAAAGCATGTTACTTGGTACTGAGTGAAGCTGACTGCTGATCATTCTCTGCCCGTAACTACTTTTAAATTGCTGCCTTTTGTTATCCAGTACTTTTGCATCTTTTAGCTATTCATGCTTAAAATATATTAAACTTTTTAAATGCATTGTCTCGTAATCAGTGTCAGTCACAATTGCTGGATTAGCTGTCATAAAATTATTTGGACTTTTGGGAAAAAATCTGGCCTAGATGGGACTTTTTATATACCTGTGTACTTAAAGGTTCTCTGGACAGCCGTGTGGCCTTAAATATCCAGAAAGGACGATGAATCTTCACTTCTGAAGGTGAAATGACTGCATTTAGTTCCGCTTTTAGATAACACCAATAAACAAGCTGTTGCAAACCCATTTTCAAAAATCAGTCTAAGAATTGTTTATACTGAGAAAAGGGAGCAGATGGAGAGACTCGCTCCTGAATTCCCATGATGTCTTAAAAAGTCAAAACAACTTTTCTTGTATAATTAGATAATGCCAGAGGACTTTAATTGCTTGTACAGTGGCAGCACACCTGATGACCTGTTGTCTTTTAATTGCGTATTTTATAAAATTATATTTGTTGCCATGAGGAAAACATTTGTTCGTGTACTGTTTACGCTAGGAAATTTATTTTTTTATGGACTGCCATGCCTCACCAGGGGAAGGTTTATCAAGTGAATGTTTGTGTGCAAAAACTAAACTGTTAATGTGTTTTTTTTTTTCTACATTTTTGTAGAGTTTGGGTGTTGGGGGCAGGACGTTGTGGTTTTCTCAGTAATTTTTTTTCCTCTTGGAGTCATTGTTTTCATGTCAAGATATTCGCTAAGTCTCCCAGGCTCTGCTATCTTTCTTTCAGGTTGAATCACAGAGCAGTTATACTATAGTCTCCTCCACTCTTTTGCAGGAAGAAAAGTGCTAGGGAGTCATGCTCCTGCTGCTGATGGGTGACTGCTGTGGCTGGACTTGGTTCCTTGGACCATTTATTGATCTACCTCTGTCATCCTGATGTAGCTTCTTGGGGAAGCTACTAAGGACCAGAGCTGAAAAAGTTCTCTGACTGTAGGATTGCCCTCACTGGGCAAGGGAAGAACCACTGTAGCCTCTGTTGGGGAAAGGAGTAAGTGAGTCTACCACATAGCCGAGCTCAGGATTTTTGTACCTTGGATAGTATCCATGTCATTAGTCTTGTCTTTTTCCAGGAAGTCTTCCGGGAGAAGGAAACCATTAAGAATGTTATTTCCTCTGTTTGTTTTACTATGGACAGGAAGACTTGCTGGGATTTGCTAGGAAAGTAGTTGTATTTTTAATGTTTGAAATTCTGTTTCTTCACTTCAGATAGAAGAAACAAATGAGTTCTCTCTCATTCTGACCCTGATTCTCTGTCATGGGGAAGGGAGAATGGAGAAGCGAGTGTTTCTTCATTGATTTCTCCACAAGCTGAAGACTTTATTCTGAGCCCTATTAGAGCTATTTTTTCTTTGGAGAATAAAAGGGATATTTCAGTGGGAGCAGAGTGAAATCCCTCTCTAGCAATAGTATTGATCTGATGTAATTGGATATTCTGCAGACTGCATCTCTTCCTCCTGTTTTATCAGGTTTAGAGGATGTTTTCTTACTAGCTTATAGTTTGCTTGACAGTCAACCGCCAACTCCCAAAAAGTGTGATAGGTTGTAGAAAGTACTTTGGACTCTCTACTAATCCCAAAGCAGACCCTACAGTTATTTCCTTACTTAAAACTTGAACGGTCAGTTTTGAACTGCCAGGCTGCCGTGTTAACATTTTTGACTGCTTTTGCAAATATGAAAACGTTAGCAGTTTGCCTTCTGTCTCGTGGGGTAAGGAATTCATTAAATGCTTTAAATGTATATGCTTCCCATGTAACTAAACACATTCTAGTGTTCTTACAATTCTGCTGTGGGGTTAGTTATGAGATGATTTTCATTATTCTCACTGCTGTAGTAGCATTTAGACTATGGTTTGCCCTGCCCAGGACATAACCAGCCAGCTTCCAAAATGTTTGGTGTTGGAAAGTGTTTTTCAGTGGACAGACATTATAATGCATGTCACTGCGCGTGTACACTTTCTGACAATGTACCAGACATTTTTTTCTGTCAGTGTGCTTTTGTTTTTAAAGGATTTCTAACAGGATTTTAGTGTGCTGTTTGTACATTACTTTGAAAAGGGACTGGTGTATGTTTGCTGCTTGTGAACACTTTGACAACTTCCAACTAACCCATTCCAGCAGTGTGCATTGGGTTTGAGGTTCCAAATTGGTTATAGCATTGATGCTTACCCCGCTTCTGTTGCATCTAGAAAGAAAAAACTTGCCAAAACACACTTGCTGATTTGATTCTGCTTGCTCAGTCAACACCTCAGCTGATGGGTGAATCTGTAGTGGCTGATGGGTGAATCTGTAGTGGCTGTTTGTCATATCTATCTCAGACCACTCTGCCACCTGTCCTCACCTCCTAAGGTGTAGTCTTCCAGACATGTTTTCATTGCTGCAGTGTCCAATCTGGGCATGGAAGAACCATCTTCTCTGTCAGGGAAATGACCTGGGAGATGTTGGCTTGTGGGAAGAGACCTCTAGCCAGAGCAACGTACCTTCCCTGTGTAGGTATTCATCCAAAGATGTCCTTCAAGGATGCATCTGCAGTCCTAACATATGGGTTGTCCTGCCTCAGGCAGCCCTTCGGTCGTCCGGATTCCAAAGTCTGGGTCTGACCTCGGCTGATGTCGCACTTCACCCGACGTCATAGCTGCTGTTTATTGGGTATAAAGGCATCAGCCGACGCCATTTTCCTCAGTCTTTCTTGCCGCGTGGTGCCCCAAAGTTTTACCTGCAGAGAAAAAGTTAAATGCTATTCATCTGAAGACATGGTGCCTGATTTGTGTGTGTGGTTTTCTCAGCTTAGCCAGGCAGTTGATTACAGGCTGTTAATGCTCCTGCTGAAGAGTCCTTACCTGAAAATAATCCCAGCAAAGAAATTCCTGAGGAAAACCTTATTAGTGGATTCAGACATAGAGAAGAGGGCTTCTTCTCCAGTAGATTCTCTGGTCAAGTTCTCTGTTTCAGAAGAGTCGTGGTCCTCGCAACCTGCCTTGGAGGAGTTTGCCTTTTCTCAGTCATTGGGCAGAATGAATGAGTTCTGGGAACAGGTTGATGTTCCCCCGAATGAGGAGATGCAAGTTACAAGTAGATGTGCCTCATTCCATGAGGATGTATTTAACACTTATAGCAATAATCCTGCTTCTCAACCTTCAGTCCCCAGAAAGGCAGATAAGACTCTACCGAGTTTTTCAGAGTAACAAACCTTGATCTGTTGTCAGTTTTCATTTTATCCTTTACATACGAGTTCGGTTCAGATTATCGTGACCGAGACTGCTGTTAACAGCTCGCGCAGGCCAAAAACTTTTGAGCTTCACCTCTCCCACAATCCTTCCCAGTTACTTCAGATCTCGTTTGTTGCTTTTACAGACACGTTTGCCATAGCTCTCGGGCCAAGTAAATTTTTTCTGATAATTCTTCATTCTTCCCATTCTTTTTTTCTGCTATTGTGTTGTAATTATATTTCACTAAATGTTTCCCATATCGCTACCTTTCTACCAGTCGTTTAGTTGCTGTCCCTTTTCCGTACACTTCTGTGTAACTTCTGCTATCATTGTTGATAGCCCCCTTTCTGTACACTTGTGTACCTTTATGCTATCATTAATAGTCCATTTCGCTCTCCTCTTTCCTTCGTTAAGAAAAAAAAAAAAGAAAACCAGTTCCTGTCTAGTATCTGTATGTGCTGTCCCCTCCTTTTTGGTGCAAGTGTGGTGTGTGCTTTTCCAACCTTTGTTGTGAAAAATCTGAGGGTCCTGCTGGCTTCAAGAAATGCCATAAGTGTGGCCATAAGATTTCCCTCGGATTCGCACCTGTTGTGCGTTTATTGTTGGGCCCTGTCCACTTACAGGAATACTGTAGTATTTGCCTTTGCTTTAGTCACAGGGCCCTGGTTGAAGTTAAAAATAATCCTGAAAGGTTTGATTCCTTCCACCTTTGGAGAGGCCATATCTGCTCACGACAAAAGTAAAACTAATTTCTTTGCCTTCTCCGTGGAGAAGGCCAAAAAGTTTCAGTACCATCATCTCCTCCGGCACGGTCACAAAAAAACTTGGATCCTTTGTTCCTAAAAGTTCTCTGGATCATTTGGTAAAATCATCTGCAATGATCACTACTTCTGATTCGAAATGAAGTCTTCGGCAGTCCAGCAAATGCAGTCTTGGGCACAAGACGTATTGCTTCCTGGTTCTTCCGTACACTGCATCGGTGCAGAGTATTAATACAATACAGAAAAGTTTTACTTGGGACAACTTACTTCCCATCATTTTGTGGGTGAATTACATGTTTTCCTATGAAGACCTAAATCGCCCTTTTTAATGCCCATCCATTCTAACAAAAGTATTACAGAAGTAGTCCTAGAGAGACTGGTGAAATAAAATTTTATAGGTGAGAGAATTTACTTTTTCCACTCCGACCCTATGAGTTTAGGAGCCGAATCTTCTTTCATGCCTTTAACTACTACTCCTCTGACCTCCTCTGAGGTATTAGAGTTTCCAGTTCCGAGTCCTGCTCCAACTATATTTGTTCCAGAGATTTTTTTTCCCTTCAGAACCGGTTATTGCCGCAAGTTCTTCGGTTCTTTCGGATCTGGAGACCTACTGGGGCTGTATCTTCCTGTAGACTGAGGGGCACGAGTCTACTCCAATTTGGAGCCGTCCCTGCACTTTGGAGCATTGGCATGGTTCATTTTGGCTCTGGTTTCAATTTGGGCACTGCCTTGTCTGAGCGGGAGTGACCACAGTTCCAAGGCAGTGTCTCTGTTCCTGGCTCCCTTCCCACTGGGGGGGGGGGGGGGGCAGCCTTCAAGGCAATGAAGAAGGCCTTGTCTAGTGCAGTAACTCAGTTGGCCCCTTCTTCCTTGGAGCAAATACCTTTCTCACTCTGTTATTCAACCTGTGTGTCCAATGGGGCAGTGGGTGCTGAATCCTCTGGAACCTGTGATGCATATTCTGTCTTCTAATACCTAACCAGACTATCCCCGTGAGAAAGTTCCAAGTGCAAGAGGAAGCACTTGGATTCCCCACAGGAATAGGTCACAGAAGACGCTGATGTTGATGGAGGGGGAAGGGCCCCTAAGATCACCCCTTGACGTCTCCTTTGGAGACTTTAGAAATTTTGAAACGGGGGGGTGATGGGAAGTCGCAACAGTCCTTCCTGGGATGAATGAGTTTACCTGCAGGTTTTCGGTACTCTGGTGTCTACCTCTTGGGTGACTCTGCCCACTGACAAGCTCATTCAGTTGATATCTCAGTGGGTGTTGAAGGCACTGGACACAATTGAACCCAACCCCAAGGGACTGGGAACATTTTTATCTGATTCTTTAAACTCTACCAACTCTTTACGCTCCCCGAAAATGTTCTCATTTGACTTCTCTCTGCCTCATCGCACCTCCCAACATTTGCCGTCTACCTAAGGAAAAATTCTTTGAAGTCTGCTTGGGATATAAAAATACCTATGTAAGCACTTTCAGGCAAATATAAAAAAAATCTTCTAGATTTTGTTGCATATTTGGGAGACGTATCCTCCAGTTATTAGTGAATTGCTTATCCAGTCTCTTTCCAGTCCTTCCTAGCCTCTTCTGATTTGATTCTTAGCTATCATGCAGTATTGAAGTCTGGTTAGTCTTGATTCCCACCCGTATGTTGTACTGCTGTTTTAGCCATTTTGTCAAGGAGGTAATTTTGTTGTGTAGCAGTGGGAGAAAGCTCTTTTGACAGGGCTGTAACCTTGAGCTTTGTAACTGAACTGTAACAACGTTTCGTCAACTATTATAGTGACTGTCCCACTAGGAATAAGGTTAGTGTGTATGTTGACCACTTTCTGTCCCTGTAAGGGAGTGGATGTTTTTGTAGTACTAATTAAACTTTATATTTTGTTTTATAATTTGACTTTGTACTGTCAGTTCAGAAGTAATGGCATAAATAACTTTACTACTGTCTTAATGCTTTTCTGTGTGTTTTGGTTGCAGTATTATTTGGACTTAGAAAAACTACAAGAAGATGAGTGGCTGCAGAATATTCATCGGACGTTTGAGCCCCCATGCACGTGAACGAGATGTAGAAAAATTTTTCAAGGGTTATGGACGCATTAGAGAAATCAACCTTAAAAATGGGTTTGGATTTGTGGTAAAAGCATTTGTTCACTCATTCTTTGATGCATTGTATCCTGTCAACGTTCTGTATTGTCTGAATCCTTTTTTTTTTTCTCTTTAGGTTAATAAACTGGAATAAACATGTAAAAATCTTGTTAAAATTTGGATGTATGGCAGTCACTGTATATAAAAGATGAGAAGTTGAGGCATTTATTTTCATTATCTCCATCCATTACTTGCCAACAGTCAGCTTCCTGTTTTTGTTTCTAGTTGAATCCAGTTAATGGGTTAGACCCATTATCCAGGCAGCTCTTCTGGGTTCCAGGTTTTGCCAAGTCCCAGATTTGTTTGAGTTGCATTCTTGGCATTTACCCCTCTTCATCATGGAGCTGAAAAGTTACTTTTACAGCATAGAACTGCTGCGTCCACTGAAGATCTTCGTTTAGATCTCTGTTGCATTAGTCTTAAATTCTGGGACTTCAACAAAAAGCCTGGTGTCTGGTCTGATTTTAGAGTTCAGAAACAGCCCCACATTCTTTCTTGAAAGCCAGGACATCAATATAATGCAAGGGTCTGCACACACTGTATTAGAGCTTTCTTGCCCCCACTGTACCAGACCAGTAACTGTGAAAGTTCAGTATTTAAATCCAAAGTAGCAAGATGGCTTACAGAACACCTTCATACCTAAAATTATTGGGAATTTGAGAAATGGCCTTCCCATTTCCTACTTGGACTTGTGCAAGCCCAGTGCTGTAAAAGGAGAAAGGGATGAAGTTAGGATTGCTTACCCCATCCCGTATCAAAAGACAGATGGTAGACTACTGGGAAGATTTATTGACCTCCAGCATGAAAGCAGGATGGCTGAAAGCGTGCGCTATGGTTGTAGTGACCACCGCTGTAGCTCTGGAAGTATTATCCAGCTTATGACGCTATGAAGATGGATGTCAAGTAGTTGATTCCAGAGCATATGCAAACAGTTTAACGATGCAGCCCTCACCTTTGGTGTGGGTACTTTCCAGACCTTTGCTGTCCCTCAGCCTTTTCATGAAAATCATAAACATGAGACGAGACTATTACCCAGACAGCAACAAACACTCCTCTTGGGCATGTTCGGCTTATTGTTGAAAGTGAGTGCTGCTATTACACCTCACATGAAGGCACTGAATGGCAAGCATTAATATTCCCTGGGTCCCGTTACTGTTGTAACACTTGCTGCAAAATAGTCTGGGTCATGTATCGTCTTCAGAACCACGAAACCCAGATGAGTGTTAAACTACTGTGACATCTCTAGTATTTGTCAAAGGACAAAAAGTTGAGCCCGTTTTGTGGCCAAGATGGAATCTACATAACTGCTCTTGAAAAAACTTGTGTGCAAAAGTCTTGACAGATTTTGCTGCAGCTTGCCAATCCATAATTGCTGTCCCAGCCCCCAGCACATGCCAGTGAAAAGGCACTTTTAACAGAACAATGTCAAACAGTTTAAGGGTAGGTCTGCTGCAGTCCTGCCACAATGACCTTATCTTCTGCCGCCTTAACAGCTGATTCTGGCAGTGATTCCTCAGAGCGGGACATGTATATCAGTCAGGTGTTTCACTGTGAGTTCTTCAGTCATGTAACAATTGATCTTTCTCTCTGCAAAGATGCACGTGTATGTATGTAATCCATGTCTGAAGTTAGAAATATGCCATTTACAAAACCAAACTATATATCCAGATACACTAACTGAACTATGGCAGAAATTGGCGTTTTGATGATAAAACCTTTGAAAAGCAACAAGCACCCACAATTAAATACTCTACTAAAAAAAATCCATTAAAAATCCAAAGGATAAGTGCTTTCGTTTTGGAGTATATAACATTCTAACTTTTTCTGATCAATTTTAAAATCATGTGAAAGTACTTTTATAAGCTATTGTCACATGACTACACTCAGAATTGCCTTTAAAACTGTAATCAGTTTAATCCTAAAACACATTAGAAATCCTCTTACTATGGTTGGCATGCAACTTAAAAATGCTTGCTGTAGACATTGCATCATAGTAGCATTCAGAAAAAAGTTGCCAATGTAATTCTTTGTTCTAAACATCCCACTCCTTGTTAGCATGTACCTTCTCCAATACTGTAAACTGGAAGGTGTGATCTGAATATTTGTAAATCTGCTTATGTAAAGCATTAGATATTTTTGTTGGTTTTGTATCATGAAGATATTCATGTATTCTTGATCTTGAACAATGTTCAGTCATCCCAATATAATATGATTGACAATTTATAAATAGCGGCATACACCACGCTTTGTTTGACAGTTATAGTGCCCTTTTACTATTCTTGTTTATTTTACATCTTGATTACCCCATTATATAGGGGCACTGTGGGGGCACTGTGGACAGGATCTGCATTTATGCATGTCCTTTATGCTGTAAAATATTTTTTGGTAAACTCTAATATTTGTTTAAAATTTCTATCTCTTGTACACAACTTTTGGGACGGGCACCCAAAATATTGTAAATGTCCTGGTCTTGCGTAAATATTGACCAACTCTTGTTAATCATATGATTTATTGCCCTACTGTCATTGTATGTTGTGAGTGCCAACCATTTTGCTTATGTTCAAAAAATCTATTGCATTACTGATTTTCTCATTGGCTGTATTTCATGCCCATCTGTTTCTCTGACTTCATTACAGTTTGCTACTTGATTAGAAAATATGGGCTGGAGAATGCTTTTCCTTCTCTTGCACAACACTTCTTCTTTCTTGATGCTCGTAATAAGCCTATCTGGATAACCTGTATGCTTAAACAATTCACTGAAGTATGCACACTGTTCCATAAAATCATCTTCTGCAGTAACCATTCTGGCAGCATGTACCATCTGTCCCCTTATGGATTGCTCATTTGATAAGTATGATTACTATCAAAATGTAAAAACCCATTGGGAAATGTGGGGCTAAGGATTGCTATCAAAATGTAAAAACCCATTGGGAAATGTGTTTTTTCTGAAAGTTTTGGCAAATGTATTCTGATTATCTTTGTTCAGTTGAACATCCAGATAGGAGATGGTCTTGACTTTTAGTGCAAGAAAACGATAATGTTTTAGTATTTATACATGTCATGAAATCCTATGTCTGCGCTTCAGGTGAAGACCACACAATAAAGAAGTCATCCAAGAATCTTAAGTACATCTTAATATACTAGAAAAAATATCACCTTAATAAAGGAACTTGCCTTCCCAATAGGCCATTATAGTAGCATATGTAGGTCCAGAGGATGCCCCCATTGCCACTCATGTGGACTGACAAATCTGGCCTTCATAATATAAAATTCAGTAGTACAAGCTCCATAAGAGTGGTTTAAGTATTGTTTTTTTTTTTCTTGCGTAATTTTAATGTTAAATGCTATATCAGTAAACCACTCTAATGTCGTGGTATACGACTGAAGAAATCACCAACATCTGTACTAATGAAGATGCCTTCGATATTGCTGTTCATCCACTAACAATTACTCAAATTCCCATGAATCTTTGTAAAGGGAAGGTATCTTCTTGACATTCTTTTAATTTTTTAATTGCACATCAATAAACTTGGCTATGCCATTTGTTTTTGCATATGTGACAATTACTATGGGGCGGAAAGGTGGATTTTCACTTTTTTATGAATTTTGGAATAGCCATGAATAGATGGCACTATAGGATACTTCACCATATATTCGTCCAATGTAACTGATTTTTTTAATAAATCTAGGTGTTGATCAGTCCTTTTGTATGCGATATTAAGTTAATTTAAAAAAAAATTTCGATGCATAGTTTCATACAAAGTAGCCATCTTTTGTTCATAGTCTTGTTCATGAGTATAACTCTGCCTCTTTTATCAGGCCTTAACCATTTCATATGCTTCAGCTTTTTAATTTCCTCAAGTATTTTTTTCTCATAGTTAAATTACCATACTCATTTGTCATTGTTCTGCCAAATGTCTAATAATTTCACTCGTATATTGAAAAGTCGCTGAGTGGATGCAACTCTGGGGTAAACTGAGTATTCTCTGCATTTTTGTATGGTCTGAGTCATGAATAAATGCCAAATTTAGATTGTCGATAAACATTCTCAGTTCACATATTGTCTCCACTATTCTTGTGTGCTAGATACAGAAGTTCAACCTTAAGTTTGCATGTTCCACATTGAATTCAGATGTACTGTAATTGTATAGGAAACAGTCTTTTCTAGAATTAGGTGTAACAGTACATGTTGGACTAAGTTCACTTTCTCCCTTTCTGTCGTGGCGTGTGCTGGCTGGTTCATTGCAAATATAGGGTATATTTGGTGGTGGTCTCCCTATTTGTGAATCTTCTGGGTTGTTGCCCTTCTAAAGGGACTCGTGTATCCTCACTTCATCACCATTTTGTTGATGTACATGCAAACATTTATTGACCTATGTACTGCACCACATTGCTGGCTGCTTGGTGGTTTAGGATATGCTTTACCAGCATTATATTCATCACGATCACGAACCAACTTTTTGCTGTTGCGTTGTTGAATTTTCTTGCATACATTGTCAGATGTCCTTCAAGAATGCAACTGCAGTCATAACATGTGGGTTGTCCTGCCTGAGGCAGCCCTCGGTCGGCCGGATTCCAAAGTCTGGGTCTGACGTCGGCTGATGTCGCATTTCTCTCCGTCAGAGCGGCTGGAGTACATAAGCATCAGCCAACGCCATTTTCTTCAGTCTTTCTTGCCGCGCGGTGCCCGAAGCAGAAGCAGTTCACAAGTGCTGGTCGGTCAGCTCCTGTATTCTACGATCCGAAGTCATCAAAAAAGCTAAGTACCCCGTTGGGGACCTTTTCTTGCCTCAGCCGATGTCAGAAATTACTGAAAGTTAACAATTGTCTTTTTTGTGGTAAACAAATACCTCATAAGGATTTCCACTCTTACTGCCTCCCTTGCCTGGGCCCAGACCACGACGTCTCGGCCTATGTAGCCTGTGCTTGCTTTAACAAGCGCACACTCAGGCGCCGGGTGGAGTTCGCTGAAGATTTTTACGGCGATAAATTTGCCTACACCATGCCGTCGGATCTTCCGACATCCTCGGCCCGCGTCTACCATAGACTCCACGCCAAAACCTAGCGCGAGTGCTCCGGTTCCCTCAGACGGTCTCTCCATCGCTCCGAACCAAAGACACCGCATTACCGACGACTCCGATTCCAGACATTACTCCGCCTGTTATAGACTTTCCTCCGGATACCGAAACAGAGGAAATGCCCGAGACCATTTCTGTAGACAAGGTCACTCTTGCACGTGGAGCTGCTAGGCCTCCTATGGCCATGTCTGTTAAGGCCTACACTAGGGCTAAGGCAGCCAGCAAAACAAAGCGTATTTCTTCTAAATCCTTACCTCAGCCGACTCCGGAGACACAAATTATGTCCATGGCTGCTGATTTAATTTCCATGATTAGAGGTTCACAGGTCCATCCTGAGAGAGCATCACAGCCTCCTCCTGATAAAAGGCCCCGGGTTGACCCCTCTGACCCTACTCCTTCAGATGAAGACTCTGAGGGCTCTGTCCACTCTGATAGCCAGGAAGAGCTCTTCCAGACCTATGAGGACTCGGATGCAGAAGATTCCATCCCTTCGGCTTCCCCTCCTGAGGATATTTCTTTTGGGGAAGTTCTGCACACCATGAGGGAACATTTCAAGTGGCAGGGTCAGGAATATTCTGATTCTAGGAAACGCCTTAGGACTTTCCTTAAGAAGCCTCAGCACAGGCCCTTAGCTATTCCTCCTGTACTTGATGTTCTGGATGATTTGTATTCTGACTCTAGTGCTACCCCTGATTCTCTTCCTCCTGCTCCAGCCAAGCCAGACTGGTATTACAGGGTCCCAGAAACTCATTCCCATTTATTCAGGGCCCATACTGCTGATTTGGAAACTATTTCACAGGGGCCTAAAGGAGTTTCAGCCTCCACCTCAAAATATCCTTTGCCCTCCAACAGGGAAGCAAGGTCATTAGAGATGGGGCAAAAAGGTTTACACATCCACTACCTTATCTATGAGAGCTTTAAATTGCCTTTTTCATGTGTTACAATATCAGGATTATCTCTTAGAAGATTTACAAAAAACATTAGCTTCTCCTGATCCTTTAGACAGGAAGACTTTGCAGGAAGCTGTACATAACACTCAGCAAGTAAGCAATCACTTCCTGCAGTGTGGATATGATGCACTGGAAGCTTCATGTAGGGCAGGTATGACAGGGGCAGTGATTCATAGACATGCTTGGTTAAAATATCAACCTCTACCAGATCATGTAAAAGCAAAACTTCTGGATGCACCTTTGGAAAAGAACAAGCTTTTTGGTGCAAACGCCAAGGATGTGTTAAAGACCATCGAAGAAAAAGCAAAATCAGTTCAGACTGTGAAAGATTTCTTCCAGGTTCAACCCCCCAGATTCAGTAGGAATTGGCCTTCAAAAAACTGGTCCTTTCCTAATCCAGAAAAGTTTCAAAGGGGTAAGAACAGACGTGGCCGAGGAAGAGGCCAATACAGAGGCCCTTACAGGGGACGACAATGGCAGCCAGGAAACCAAAGAAGTGACGCAGGGGTTTCACCTGCCCAACAACCACAAACTCAATGACTTTCCTCTACTACCGCCTACCAGGGAACAACTAAGAAGCTCCCTTGGGTGGGAAATTGTCTCCGTTTGCAGAAAACTGGCACAGACTGACAAAGGACAAATGGATTTTGGACATTATAGACCGAGGGTACAGGTTTCATTTTCATACCTTACCAAGAAAACAAGGCATGCCAAACCTACCACAAAATCAAAGGGCAGAGGCTATCAAGCAAATCACTCTGCTGACTCGAATGAAAGCAATAGAAAGACAAGAACGAGAACGGGCTTTACTCAAGACTGTTCCTTGTTCCAAGAAAATCTCAATGGAGACCAATACTGGACTTGTCCGCATTAAACACCTTTCTCATAGTACCAAAGTTCAAAATGCTGACTCTACAGCAGCTCCTTCCCATGCTGGGCAAGGAGTCGTGGCTGATTACTCTGGACCTCAAGGAGGCATACCTGCATGTCCCTATCAGACACAGCTGCAGAAGATACCTCAGATTTCTTGCAGGGCCAGAGCATTATCAATTCTCAGCATTGCCATTTGGCTTATCTACTGCGCCCAGAGTATTTACAAAATGCCTGGCTTCAGTACTTGCTCATTGCAGGCTCCAGGGTATACAGATTTACCCGTACCTGGACGACTGCCTCATACAAGCGGACAACAAATTGATGTTGGCAAAAAACCTGGATTATGTCATACGATTACTTCAAGCTCTGGGATACACAGTCAACTTCCAAAAGTCAAGACTGCAGCCATCCCAGCAAATCATCTTAGGAGACAAACTAGACACAGCCTCTCAGATGGCTTACCTGACAGAAGACGAGCAAGATAAGTTAACTCATTACTTCAAAGGTTTATCAAAACTCACCCAGATGACTGCAAGGAGATTCCTACAGGCCCTGGGTTACATGGCATCCTGCATTCTACTAGTTCCATTAGCAAAACTACACACGAGAAAGCTTCAATGGTACCTAAAAAGCATTTGGTCTCATCACAGCAACAACTTGGAGACAATCATACCACTCATTCCATGCCTACAAAAGGAATTCCTATGGTGGGCCTCGGTGAGCAAGGAAAACACAGGTATGTCATTCAAAAAAACACATAACACAGACCATGACTACAGACGCCTCAGACCTTGGATGGGGGGCGCACATGGAAGGCAGGTGTATACAAGGACAATGGTCTCCAAAGGAAACACATCTGCATATAAACCAAAAGGAAATGCTGGCAGTAATGCATGCCATCGAGGCTTTTCAACACCAACTCCAGCAAGGCCATTTAATGATACGGACAGACAACACCACTGTGATGTGGTACATAAACAGGGGGGCACTCACTCTTACCCCCTTTGCAGACTGACAATGCAGCTTTGGGAGAAATCATTGAGCCTAAACATCCAGTTACAATCCCAGTTTGTTCCAGGAAAAGACAATGTGTTGGCGGACAGCCTAAGCAGGAATTTCACAGATCCACACGAGTGGAGGTTACATCCGAAGGCCTTCAGACAACTCACTTCGACATGGGGCAAGCCAGAAGTGGACCTTTTTGCCTCTCACCTCAACCATCTTCTACCAAAATTTTGCACAAGGACATACCATCCAAAGGCTTGTAAAATAGATGCCCTCTCATTCAACTGGAACTCCCTAGCAATCTATGCATTCCCACCTCTGCCACTGATGACCTCAGTATTACTAAAGATCAAAGCAGAGAAGCCCAAGGGAATCATAATAGCTCCGGATTGGCCAAGACAACACTGGTACCCACTACTACGGAGCATATGTCACACCAGGAGGTGGGCCCTCCCTCAGTGGCCTCTACTTTTGACTCAACACAATTTCGAAACACTGCATCCAAACCTTCAGACACTGCAGCTAACAGCCTGGGAGATCCCATAAATAACTTCAGCTTATCTCTCTCCAAGGAAGCTCAGCGGATACTAACAGAGGCTCGAAGACCATCCACCAGAAAGGTTTACTTAGCAAAGTGGAAAAGATTCAGCAATTGGAATACCAGTAAGGGACATGATGCATCATTACTGAACATCCCACTTATCTTGGAATATTTGGCAGATATGTTAAAGAACGGCCTCTCATACTCTTCCATAAAGATACATGCATCTGCTATTTCATCTAGATACAGCAACACTGATCCTCCTGTTTTCTCCTCACCCCTTACTAAGGCAATTCCTCAGGGGAATCAAGAACATTAAGCCACCAAGAAAGGCCCCAGTGCCAGCCTGGGACCTCAATTTTGTCTTAGAAAAACTGACTCTACCTCCTTTTGAGCCAGTAGCTTCAGTTGACTTGCAATTTCTCTCATGGAAGGCAGCTTTCCTGTTGGCAATTACCTCAGCAAGAAGGGTTTTGGAGCTACAGTCCCTAATGGCAATACCACCCTTTATTATTTTCCACAGAGACAGTTTCATTAAGGACCAACCCTACTTTTATGCCAAAGGTGGTATCTAGGGTTTCTCTAAATCAAGCCATTCATCTGCCTGCTTTCTTCCCCAATCCTGGGAATAAGGGGGAAAGACTTTTGCATACCTTGGACATTCACAGACAACTTCGATACTACTTGGACAGAACAAAGGCCAGTAGGAAGTCTGCAACTTTTTGTAGCTTACGCCCCTGCAGTCCAAGGAAAAGCAATTTCAAAACAGACTATTTCTAAATGGATTGGACATTGCATCAGATTCTGTTATTCCTTTCATGGAAAGACTGTTCCAGCCAATGTCAGACCACATTCCACCAGAGCTACAGCCACCTCTACAGCTTTTTTAAGAGGGTTGCCTACCAAGGACATTCTAGAAGCTGCTACATGGAGCTCCGTGCATACATTCTCCAAACACTACAATCTCCCTCTATATTCCAGATCCAGAGCAGGCTTTGCTTAGGCAGTCCTGCAGGGTTTGATTGCCACACCATCTCTTTCCTAGTGCATACCTCCTCCCCCAGCTAAGCTATGGTATTCTACCCACATGTTATGACTGCAGTTGCATTCTTGAAGGACATAGTACAGTTTTGTACCTACCATAAATGTAGATGTCAGATAGACATGCAACTGCAGTCGGATTTTCCCTCATCCATACCCCTCTATGCCTAGGGTCCACTCCTATCCCTGTTACTCTTAGCTGGGGATATCTGTTATGGTGTATTTGTTTTATTGCTCATTTATTTGTTTGGAATCCTGTTTTTGTCTTCCAATTTGATTACAGCCTTCCTTAGAGGGCTCCTGGTATCTGGGGCAAGAAGAAAATGGCGTCGGCTGATGCTTATGTACTCCAGCCGCTCTGACGTCGGAGAGAAATGCGACATCAGCCGACGTCGGACCCAGACTTTGGAATCTGGCCGACCGAGGGCTGCCTGAGGCAGGACAACCCACATGTTATGACTGCAGTTGCATGTCTATCGGACATCTACATTTATGGTAGGTACAAAATTGTATTTTATTATTCTTGATGGACTTGAAAGTTTCATATCACAGGTGATATGTCTAAAGGTGGTCCATTTCTTTAACATTGTTTCACAGGGAGTTTCGCAAGTTCTCACCCATGTCCATCATATAATGCTATCAGCTCTTGGTGTAATAAGGAATGCTCCAAAAGGCCAGATAGATACTTTTGTATCCTTAAACCTTTTAGGACTTGTTTTGCTGTAATGCATTCCTTAAAATACAAATTTTCCTGCTATAATTTCTTATATTTTAGCAATTTATCATGAAATATATTCAACTTCTGTGGAACCTACAAGCTTGAATTAACATTCTCTATCTGTTTACAGCATTTCTGTGTTTAGACATGCCTCCATGTCAACAAAATAGTTTGGCTTTGATTTGTAGCTTAAAATTTATTAAAATAATGTTGCCCTGCAGGTATTGACCCACTCCTTTGTGAATTGGAATTGAAATGTAAAATAGTTTACAGTAGCTGCATTTACGCGTTAATGTTTGTGATGCCTGCTGCTGCTGTTGTGCCTGCAATTAAGCTGGGTCAAATGATTGACAGAAGCTTATAATGAAGTTGTAAGTTTTGGTTCTCCATATCCACACTAAAATTCCCACTAGCAACCGTAGCAACTGTTCACAAAGATGCAATTTACAAAACCAAACCGTTATGTATCCAAATACAGAAACAAAACAAACTGTGTTGGCAATTAACATTATTTTTTTCATGTCTCAGACCATACACAGTGCAGAGAATAGTCTAAGGATGCTTAAGTTTAACCCTGAGTTACATCCACTCTTAGCGACTTTTCAGTATGTGTGAACACATTAGATATTTGTCAGAACAATCAAAGTTGAAGGAGTATGGTAATTTTAACAATGCAAAAAAAAAAAAAAAAAAAAACTTTAATATTAAAAAGCAGAATTTGAAATGGTTAAGACCTGTTAAAGGAGGCGGAGTTAGTTATGGATGAATGACTATGAACAGAAGATAGCTTATTTGTACGGTATGTATTGACACATCGACATTTGTATGAGATGTATCGACTGGTTTTGTTTATGAACTTAATATCGCATACAAAAGGACTGATCAACACATGGAAGATTTATTAGAAAAATCCGTTACATTGGATGAATATAAACATATGATGGTGAAATATTCTATTCATGGTTATCCCAAAATTTAATAATACTGAAAATCCACCTTTCTGACCCGTAGTATGACCTATGCAAAAATGAGTGGTATAGCCAAGTTTGTTGATGCGCAATTAAGACAGTCAAGAAGATGCCTTCCCTTTCCAAAGATTTATGGGAATTTTTAAGTAATTGTAAGCGAATGAACCGCAATATCGAAGGCATCTTCATTAGTATAGGTGTTCGTGATTTATTCAGTAGTATAGGTTCATAGGTTCATACTAGGCTATCTGCCCTGGGGCATTTATAAGCCTAGCCCAATTCTGTATGGCTTACGACACCCCTTGATTTGAGTATACTGTGCCCTTTTTATGGTTTAGTTTACTGTGCCTCTGTCTAATAGTGACACGGGAGTAATCCCCGAGACAAACCTACGATCCCCCATCCACCTATCGAGATTCTTCTTGAAGAGATTCAGTGAGCTGCTCTGCCTCACATGAACTGGAATTCTATTCCAGAGCGAAGGGAGCCTCTGGGTTATGAACCTGTCCCTCCAGCAAGTTCTGTTTATTTCTGTGCTGAGGTTCAAGTCCCTCGAGCGCATAGAGTATACCACATGACATCAGATTAGAGTGGTTTACTGATTATTTAACATGAAAATTATGCAAGAGAAAAACAGTACTTAAACCACCTTTGCGGAGCTTGTACTATTTAATAATTGTATTTATTATGAAGACCAGATTTTTATTTTTTTTTTTCAGTCCACAGGAGTGGCAATGGGGGCATCCTGTGGACCTACATGTGCTAATATATAATGGCCTGTTGGGAAGACAAGTTCTCTTTTTTTTTTTTTTTTTTTGTAAGTGATTTTTTTCCAGTATATTAAGATGTGTTCAAGATTCTAGGATGACTTGTTTATTCTGTGGTCTGGACCTGAAGTGCCGATGCACAATTTCATTACATATATAAATACTACAACATTTTTATCCTTTTCTTGCACTCAAGTCATGAGACCATCTCCTATCTTGATGTTCAATTGAACAAAGATCATCAGAATAATACATTTTTAAAATCTTCATAAAACCCACATTTTCCAGTGGGTTTTTACATTTTGATAGTAATCATCCTTGCCATCAAAAACGAGTCGTCATGATAAGACAGATGGTACATGCTGCCACAATGATTACCACAGAACAACATTTTATGGAACAGTGTGCATATTTGAGTGAATTGTTCAAGCATCGCGGTTCTCCTAATAGGCTTATTGCGAGCATCAAGAAAGAAGTGATGCATAAGAGAAGGAAAGGCATTTTCCGGCCCATATTATCTAATCAAGTGGCGAATTCTAATTAAGTCCAACAAGATATAGATGGGCGTGAAATACAGCCAGTGAGATTCAGTAATATTACAATAGCTTTGGATGAACAAAAACAAAATGGCCGGCACTTTGTCACAACATACGATAGTATGGCAATAAGTCATATAATTAACAAGAACTGGGCATTATTTAGGCATGACCAGGACATTTACAATATTTTGGGTGCCTGTCCCAAAGCTGTATATAAAGATAGGAATTTTAAACAAATATTGGAGTATACCAAAAAAGTTCTATAGTATAGAGGATGCATGCATAAATGCGGGGCCTGTCCACAGTGCCACTGTGTGTTGTATGCTGTTATTTGTAAATTATGTGAAGCATGTTGTATTGGGAAAAATTGAACATTGTTTGAGGTCAAGAATATAAACATCGTTTGATATAAAAACAGCAAAAATGTCTAATGCTTTATATAAGCATATTTCCCAATATTCTGAAAACACCTTCCAGTTTATAGTCTTAGAGAAGGTACGTGCTGATTTAAGGGGTGGGATGTGTCAAACTATTTTAGAACAAAACGAATTGCATTGGCAGATTTACCTGAGTGCTACTGTGTATCCAGGTTTAAATGATGCAATGTCTAGCGAGCATTTTAAAGTTGGTGGTAACTATAGTAAAAGAGGATTTCTAATATATTTTTTGTATGGTTAAACTGATTATAGTTTTAAAGGCAAGTTCTCTTGAGTGTAATCATGTGACTAGCTTAGGAGGGTGGCCTAATGGTTAAGGCGTTTGCCTTACAAATGCAAGGTGGAGGGTTTGAGTCTCTCAAGGGATAATTGACTAGGCTTAAAATGGCTTGCAAGGGCAATTAGTCTAGTACTAATCTATGAACCTTGTAAAAATACGTTCACATGGTGATTTTAAAATGGATCTGAAGTTTGAATGTTATGTACTCCAAGTGAGTGTTTATCCTTTGGATTTTTTATGGGTTTTTTTAATATAGTACTATTAAGTTGTAGATGCTTGTTGCTTTTCAAAGGTTTTATCACTAAAATGCTGATTTCTGGTGCAGTTCGGTTCGTTTGTGTATAAAAGCTTTTGATGCACTAAATTTTTATAAGACACTAGTTATGAAGAGTGATCTAGTAATGCTTTTGACTAGCTTTTAAATATTTTGCCTGTAGGAGTTTGAAGATCACAGAGATGCCGATGATGCAGTCTATGAGCTGAATGGCAAGGAACTTTGCAGTGAGAGGTAGGTTTAAGAAGTGAAACTGGTTTACTGCATATGTTTTTTTTTTTAATTTGCTAGAGAGACTAGTTTGTGCTGTATCCCAAATAATGGTTCGGTATGTAGGTTGTTGAAAGGGTGCATTTATGTTAGAACTGTAATGTTGCTTGTATGTCTTGTCCTCTTCCTGTTCAGTCTGGAGGTCTGTCTCAAATTGTTACCAGAATTATCTTTGACTAGTTCCATCCCTGCAGAAAGCAAACATGGCATGCAATGCTTCCATGGCTTTATTTTTGAATTTACTCACTGTGTGGACATGAAGCAAGTTAACCATAGTGTAGTCACCATAAGCAATATTAATTGACTTTTTCATTTGATAGTCACATCAGTCGGGTGTATTTCTTTTTGTTCACTTGGCTGTGGTCATCGTTGCCTTGTGTAGTGAAGAGCAAATAGTAGAGAAAACATTATTCAGGCGATCACAAGTACCACCATAAGTTAAGTGCAGTCACTTAAAAGTTTGTTTCCCTTCAACTTTCTGCCATACTCTGATTTGCCTTTTGTTGTCACCATTCTCTCTCTACTATGCTATTCCTCTCATTCTGTGTTTTGTGCATCTGCCCAGGTAATTTTAATTTGTTCTGATTAGGGGGAAGAGCTGGGCTTAATTTTATAGTCCTGTACATGGAATTAGAATATTGTCATTTCTAAAGACACTTCCTGGGTGATTGGTAGAGTACATGACAGCATTTCAGGAAGCATGTCCTCACTTTTTTAGTAAGTGATGGTTCCCAGAAAGTGTTTTGAGTCTCTGAAGAACACTTGCAGCCCTATTTTGGAGGAAAGTCTTGAATGTGCTAGCCCTGATGCTGCTATCTGGGAGACTGGGGAATGAATAGTACTGCAGGTTAGTTCCCATCTTCAAGAAACTGAGAATCCCACTCTACTAGAGAATGGTAAAATCCTTCCTATCCAATAGGATGTTCTGATGAAAAATAATTCAATAAGTTTTAGTAGGATCTGCCTGCCTGTCCATTGAGTGCATCCCTCAGTTACCTAAAGCAGTATATTTTCCCCAATTACCTAAAGCAGTGTATTGTTACCAGAAGTGCCTTTATATCTACTTTCCAAATTCAGCATAATTGTTTCACGACTACTAGTAGTATCCTAAAGCTGTGAGGATTGCCATCATGAAGCACAGCTGGGACTGAAGTCGTATCAAGAGGCTAAACAGTACTCTTGTCCTAACCTCATCCCAGCAGATACTGCTGCTCCCAGATATCCCTCTCCACTAATGCATAGCAGCAAGAGGAGAGGGGGAGAGCGAGAGACTTTCACGGATTCAGATTAGTGCTAAGCTAACTGCCCTTGCGAGCCATTTTAAACTTGGCCAATTATCCTTTGTGAGACTCAAACCGTGCACCTTGTGTTTGTAAGGCAAACACCTTAACCATTAGGCCACCCTCCCAACCCAATCTGGGAGACTAGAAAGAGCCATCCGAGAGGTCCCACCAAACCAGTGAGGGTTGGGAATCTATTTTAATTATTTCCAGTGAAAAACCAGGACCTGTGGTCAAGCCTTTGATCTTGGCACAACCTTAATCAGTATGGCACAAAACTGCCATTCATCTTCATCACGGTGCAAGCATTTTTGCCCAGTTTTAATGTATATGATTGGATGTGATCTGTAGACCTCCAGGAAGCGTACTTCGATGTCAGAATTGCCAAGTCATCTAGGTTTCTGCACTTCTAGCTGGGAGTCGGTCATTTTCATTTCTGAACCCTGACCTTTGGCCTCCTAAGATCATATGAGAGTACTAGACTAATGTGTGTAAAGGGCCTTTGTAAGCCTAGCTATGCTTTTCAGAAATATTAGAAAGACATTGGTCCCATAAGCTATTGGGTGGGGGGGATAAACTTGGTCATGAGTGGTCAGACACTTGCAAGCTTTCCCTCTCTCTCTCTCATAGAAACATTGGTGGCAGAGCCGGGATAAATTTTATTTCCCCTTCCACTAATTTAAGTTTTGCAGTGTAGAGAAGAACTTTACGTGGATAGGAAGCCTTTCCCAGAGAAGAGGCAGCCTCTGAGACTGACCGGACCCTCCAGCATGTCTTGTTTTATATTGTAGACTAGGTTTAGATCCCTAGGTTGGTTGATGTTCTTAGTGTTTCACCGTTGCAGTCCTCACACTTGGGTTATCTGCCTGCAGGTAGCCCTCAGTCAGCCCGAATACCAGAGACTTAGTATTTCTGCGTCTGTTGCTGTCACTGCCAAGACTGACGTCTGGTAGTCAGGGGTATAAAAACAGGCAGCCGAAGCCATTACATCAGTCTTTTTGCCGAGGAGCCCAAAGCAGAAGCAGTTCGCACGAGTGCCGGTCGGCCACTACCTAAGTTTTCGTTTCTAAAGTGAATCGTCCAGAAGTCTTCTAAAGCTAAGTACCCCGTTGGGGATCCTTTTTTCTTGCTCTTACCAATGTCAGAAAAAGTTAATTCTTGCTTGTGAAAAGCAAATGCCACACCGAGCTTTCCAGTCTTACTGCATCACCTGTTTACGCCCAGACCATGACGTACCTTGCTGTCGGTTTTGTGCCTTGTTCAATGCCCGAACTATTGGTCGTTGGGCCCTTATTGTCACTAAATACTTTCGCTCTCTATGTCCGTATTCCGAAATGGCTTCGGTAAGCCATCCGACTACCAATCTTCTGAAAAAACGTAAGGATAAAGACAGACCACACAGGTCCAAAACTGCTGACAACGCTTTTGTTAAGCTAGTCGCCGTTTCGCCGGTACTCTGGCGCTTTCGCAGCCCCTGATACCCGCTTCAGTGGATTAGCAGGCCTCTACAGAGACTCATTTGGAGTCCAGTATGCCGCAAGGCTCTTCGACTATGGAAACTGCTGATGTCTCTACCTTGGATGGGTCCAGAGCCACTGAGCAGGCACCAGCTTTTGAGGAAGTTTTTTTGCACTACCGATCTTTGACACAAACCAACGACTTCTTTCGCGTCTTCAGTTCTGTCTAAAACTACCGAGTTTCTAAGGCCAAGACTATGAGCTATGCCTAAAAAACAGACTACCCAAACTCAAGTACCTGCTTCCTTGTCGCAGCAAATGCTTAAAATGGCAGAAGACCTTTATTATGCTCATTAGGGGAAGCCAGCCTTCCCCTGCTAAGAGGAAGAGACCTGTCTCCAGCAGCTTTAACAGACCAAGAGTCTGACTCTGCGGTATCGGATTATGAAGACCTGCCTTTATCTGCTTATGAGGATTCAGATGCAGAGGAATCCATTCCCTCTGCTTCTCCTACAGAGGATTTTTCTTTTGGTGAAACCTTGCATTAAGTGAGCATTTCCACTGGGAATGCCAAGACTATCCTCAGTCCAAAAAGAGACTCTGAAAATTTCTAGATTTGCCACAGCATAGGCCTTTAGCAATGCCCCCCAGTCCTGGATGTGTAAATTGTCTTTATGGAATCCTGTCTTAACTCCTGATACTTTACCCCCTGCTCCTAGGAAACCAGAAGGGTACTACAGAGTTCCTGACTGTTTCAAATTCCTTTTCAGAAATCCTACTGCTTACCCAGAGGTCCTCTCCCAGGGGCCTAAAGGTATCAAAGCAACTACAGCTAAAAATCCCACCCCTTCGGACAGGGATTCCAGAGCTTTAGACAGACAGATGGGGCAAGAATGTATACACCTGCAGCTCTCGCAATTAGGGCTTTGAATTGCTAGTTTCACATGTGAAGTACCAACAGCATATTATGGAACTTGAGCAAAAATTAGCTACCTTTACAGACTGTGCAGAAAATTAAAGAATTACCAGAGCTTATGCATTCTGCAAGCTAAGTTGGCAAGCATACTTTGTAATGTGGCTTTGCCCAAGAAGCATCTTGCATGGCAGCAGTCACTGGTTCTGTACTGAAGACATGCTTGGTTTAAGGAGCAGACCTTGCTAGGTCATGTCAAATCAAAATTACTAGAATCTCCTTTGAACAAGGACTATCTCTTTGGCACTAAAGCAGAAGAGGTTCTTAAAAAGATGGAAGAAAAAGCGAAGTCTATGCAGACAAAGATTTCTTGCAAGTACAGCCTCCTAGATTCGGTAGGCATTGTCCCTCAAAACATTGGTCCTTTCCGGCTCCCTCAAGGCCATCTCAAACTAGACCCAGGGGAAACGGACCCCCCCCCCCCCAAACTACAGTCTCATGGTATGCAGAGATCTAAGCAATGGAGTGCCTTCTAAAACAGGGAGTGCTAAGCCACCCTTTTACGGAAAGAATTCACAATGACTTCTCAACTCCACTCCCCACCTCTGCCCAACTGCTCGTGCCCCTAGGAAGAAAACTTGGCCATCATGCAAAAAACTGGACTTCCATTGCCAAAGACCGATGGGTCCTCAACATTGTATCCCAGGCGTACATATTTTACTTCCACTCAACTGCCAATCCCAAAAAGGTTCCCAAATCTACCTCCAAACCAGTGGACAGAGGCACAAAACCAAGTTCAATCCCTGCTCTCCATAAGGGCAATTCAGTCTGTTCCTGTGGAACAGATAGGTCAAGGGTTCTACTCCAGACTTTTCCTGGTACCCAGAAAAGAGAGTACTTGGCACCCATTACTAGATTTTTCCATTCTAAACACCTTCCTGGTGGTACCAAAATTCAAAATGCTCACCCTTCAGCAGCTTCTTCCTATGCTGGCCAAAGATGCCTGGTTAGCCACCCTAAACCTAAAAGGCCTACCTGCCCGTCCCTATCAGGGATTCCTGCAGGAAGTGCCTATGTTTCAGGGCAGGATCTATGGATTATCCATTCTTTGCACTTCCCTTTGGCTTATCCACTGCTACCAGAGTATTCACAAAATGCCTGGCTCCAGCCATTGCGTACTGCAGACAGAAAAATTCAAATTTACCCATATTTGGACGACTGCCTGATGCAGGCAGTCAGGAAATGCTGTTGCAGCACCTGACGTGTAAAGAACCTTCTAACCTCTCTGGGGTACACTATCAACGAAAATAAATCAAAACTAGTCCCCAGTCAGATTGTATTCCTGGGAGCAAGCTTGGACACAGCATCCCAGGCAGGCTTGTTTTTCTGGAGTAAGGAATGCTATCTGACAGGCTACTTATCTCAAATTACCACCAGAACCCAGCTGTCTGCAGGGAAAATCCTGCAGGCTCTAGGGTTCATGACCTCTTGCATCCCACTAATTCAATATGCCAGATTGCATATGAGGAAACTTCAATGGTACTTGAGTCTTTGGTGCCAACATTCTCAGGACCTGGAAACTGTCATTCCCTATCATACCTTGTCTAAGGACAAAGTTTCTTTGGTGGGCAGCAGCATGCAACCACAACAAAGGACTTCCCTTTACTCAACCCCATGTCACCCAGACCCCAACCATAGACCCTTCAGACTATGCCTGGGGGGCTCACTTGGACGACAAGTGCATGCAGGGCCACTGGAGCCCAAGTCAAATTCATCTGCACATCAACCAAAAAGATGTTAGCTGTTCAGCACGCTCCTGACAGCTTTCAGATCCCTACTCTCACCAGGACCCCTGCTAATAAAAACAGACACCACCATAGTTCATGTAGTACATCAACAAGCAGGGGGTTCCCACTCTGTAGGCTAGCCATGGCCCTATGGAACATGGCCTTGGCCATGCAGGTCCATTTGCAAGCTCCATTCCTGCCGGGCAAACAACTTACTGGCAGACTTGAGCAGAAATCTCCTAGACCCACATGAATGGCAGTTAGAGCCCAGCACCTTCAACCTTCTGATTCAGAAATGGGGGACCCCAGAGGTGGATCTTTTTGCCTTCCCCTGCAATCACCAGCTTAGCAAATTCTGCACCAGGACACCTCACAGCAGGGCCTGGAAAGTGGATGCCCTATCCTTCCAATGGGTAAACCTCTCAATCTATGCATTTCCCCCTCTGCCCCTTCTCAATATTGCTCAAGATAAGACAGGACAGACAAAGGACAAACCTTATTGCCCCAGACTGGCCATGCCAGCACTGGTACCCACTACTGCAGCCAGTCACCAGTGCCACCCTAGCACCTACCCCAGAGCCAGACCCTCCTCACTCAGCAGGGGGGACAGATCTTGCATCCGCACACCCTGAATCTTGCAGCCTGGCTTATTCCTTGAATTCTCCCCAGTGACCAGCCTAAACAAGCAGGTGCTAGATGTCATTCTGGAAGCCAGAAGACCCAGTACAAAGAAATCCTGTGCCAAGTGGAAAAGGTATTGCTCCTGGATTCAATTTAAAGGAGAGGACACAACTTTACCCTCCCTACCTCTAATCCTGGATTTTTTAGCAGATCTACTCCAGAGGCCTATCCTATTAAGATCCATGCCTCTGCCATCTCGGCTCATTACAACACTGAGCCACCCCTCTTCTCCCACCCTTTCATCAAACAGTTCCTGGTGGTTTTTTAGGTGTAGCTCGTACTCTTGGCCTTAGAAATTTGGTAGTTTTAGACAGAACTGAAGATGTGAAAGAAGTAGTCTGTGTCGAAGATAGTGCAAAGAACTTCCTCAGAAGCCAGTGCCTGCTCAGCAGCTCCGGACCCATCCAAGGTAGAGACATCGGGTTCCGCAGTCAGTCTCGCTGCATATCTAACTCCGAACGGGTCTCCTGTAGAGGCCTGCGAATCCATTGAAGCGGGCATCAGGGGCTGTGAAAGCTCAGGGGGTCAGAACCCATTCCACTAGGGCAACTTCTACCTCTACAGCTTTCCTCAGGGGAGTCCCTACCGGGAACATTCTGGAAGCTGCTACTTGGAGTTCTGTACACACATTCACCAAGCATTACCACCTGTCTATATATTCCAAATCCAGGGTGGGTTTTGCAACTGCAGTCCTGCAGGGCATACTAGCCAGCTCAAACTCTTCTTTACTGATTCCACCCTTTCTTCAGCTGTGGGTATCAATCCAAGTGTGATGACTGCAACAGTGAAACACAAAAAACCTAGTGCTTCCCTTCCTCCAGCCCCCTTCTCTCTCTCTCCTCTGTGTACATTACTCACACCTTGCAGGGGTATTGGCCGTATCCTTCCAGTGGGTAAACCTCTGTCTAGGCATTTCCCCCTCTGCCCCTTCTCAAGAATATTGCTCAAGCCAAGTCGCTGTTTAGACATCTAAAATCCCTGACCTGCTGAGTCTACTTGGGGATGTATTATTGATGTAATTTGTAGAGGTGGTAATCTTAGTGAAGGATGCTGTTTTGCACTTCTCAACATTCAGTTTAAGACCATGACCCTTGGCGCTAGTTATTAGTGTGGCACTCTTGGAGGATGTTTGGTCAGTCAGATGCTTTTAACATTAGCCTTGACTTTAGAGATGTACGTGCCAAACAGGAGTGGCTCCATAGTGATTGGCCTTTTTTTGTTGGTAGACTCCCGTCTTAACTCTTGGTCCTGTCTGTTTGCCAGTTGGCAGTCCAGTTGGTGATGTGGGGTTTATACCTAATTCAGTGAGCTTTTCTACATTGCATGAGTGGGAAATTGTCTAATGCTTTGTTTAGGTCGACATAGTCATTGTGCACTGTTTTGCCCTCCTCCATTGCTTTGGTGACTTTCTTGAACTCCACCAGGTTGATTAGACATGACTTTTCCATGACAACCAAAACTGTGTTGGATCCGCCAATAAGTTTCTCATGTCAATGATTCTTTCAATGGTAGTATGTATGAGACTAGTTAGGCTTGTGGGTCTGTAGTTTCCTAGATCCATAGCAGTTTACTCTTGAACATTTGCATGTCCCCCCCCCCCCCCTTTTTGCACAAATCCAGTTTGGTGGCTACAGTTGAATAGTACTTAGAGACCCCAAAATTATGTGTTTCATGCTATTGGGGAGTCATCCTGGGATATTATTAGGTCCCATTGATTAACAAAGTCTTGAGTCCTGCATCTGTTGCTGTCCCTTCCATGATGTCAGGTCGTCAGGGGTACAAAACAATGCAGCCAATGCCATCACATCAGTCTTTCTTGCCGTGCAGTGCCCGAAGCAGAAGCAGTTCGCAAGTGCCGGTCGGCAGACTCCTGAAACTTTCGTTTTCGAGTTTCAGAACCGAAGTCTTCAACTAAAGCTAAGTACCCCGTTGGGGAAACTTTCTTGCTCCTTACTTGTGTCAGTAAAAGTTAATTGCATTACTTGTGGAAAGCAAATACCTCAAAGATTTTCATTTGTACTGTATTCCTTGCCTAGGCCCTGACCACGACGTACCTTGCTGTCTGTTTTGTGCTTTATTTAATCAGCGCACTAAACGTCGTCTGTATATTTTTGCCTCTAAATATTTCGATTCTCTGTTTAGTTATCCGGAAATGTCATCTGTTAGCCATCCAACTACCGAGATTCCGTAAAAACAGAGGCCGCCAAGGTCCAAAACTGCCGACTCTTCTCGTAAGCCAGTCGCCAGTTCGCCGATGCTTCTCATTAAGTCAGTCGCCAGTTCGGTACTCTGGCGCTTTCACAGCCCCTGATATCCGCTACTTCGGATTCGCAAGCCTCTACTGAGAAAATTCGGTGTCCGGTATGCCGTGAGATGCTTCAACTATGGAACCCGTGGATATGTCTATGGGTCCGGAGCTGCTGTGCAGGCACCGGCTTCTGAGATTCAGGCCTACAGACTTGCATATTAAACCAACACCTCCTTCTTTACTTGGGCCTAAATCTCAATCCATGTCTAAAAAGACACTTGGGCCTAAAAAAAACAAATAAGAATGGCTGAAGATCTAATAACTGTAGTCAGGGGTAGCCACCCCCCCCCCTTCTAAGAGGCCTGTGACTGAAGTTGATTATGAATCTTCTGATCAGGATTCTGTTTTTCTGATTCTTCTGATCTGGATTTGCCCTTATCTACTTATGAATATTCTGATGCAGAGAACTCCATTCCCTCTACCTCCCCTCCTGAGGATTTTTCTTTTGGGGAAAGCCTACATACTGTAAGGGAGAATTTCCACTGGGAAAGCCAGGATTTTTCTGATTCAAAAAGGAGGCTTGGGGATTTCCTTTTACCTCAGCATAGGCCTTTGTCTATTTCTGCTGTACTAGACGTTGATGCTTTTTCGGAATCTAGTTTGGCCTCATTCCCTGTCTCATGCTCCCAGAAAACCTGACCGATACTACAGGGTCCCTGAATCCCACCAGTTCTTTCAAAAATCCTATTGCAGTTCCAGAGACCGTTTCACAGGGGCCAAAGAGCATTAAGGCTTCTACTGCTAAAAATCCTACCCCTTCTGATGGAGAGAGATGGGGTAAGAAGGTTTACACTTCTGCAACCTTGGCCATTAGGATTTTAAACTGCCAGTTTCGTATATTAAAGTGTCCAACATGTTATTGGACTGCTTAAACAGAAAATGATTCCTGACTATGTGGAAAATAAAGAATTACAGGATTTAATGCATTCTGCTGAGTAAGTTGGAAAACACACTTTGCAATGTGGTTTTGGTTCATTAGAGGCCTCTTGCAGGGCTGCTGTTTGTTTTTATTTTTATTTATTTATTTTACATTTGTTGACCAGGCTAGTCTAGATGGATATATGTCCATTTTCAGTAGAGGCCCGGGGAGAAAAGCTCCAAACATTTCAAATATAGTTCACATCTACAGAAGTACATATTTAGAATGCAGATACATTCACCGTAAAGAAAACAGAAATTTTAAGTGGTCACAAATTTATAAAGTATATAAAAAAAGCTACAACATGTTTGACTAGACTTAGTACAATTACTAATGAAATTAAAATTAAATGTTGAGAGAATGATAGCTAAAAAAGTATAGTATAAATGTAGATAAAGGAAGATAAAAGGAAAGTGAAATGGAGAAGCAGTTGAGTAATACATCTAGAAGTAATATATGCTGTTACTGGGTCTGTGCTCAGAAGGCATGCTTGGCTTAAGGAGCAATCTTTGCCTGATCATGATAAAGCTAAGTTGTTGAATGCTCCTTTAAATGGGGACCGCCTGTTTGGCAACAAGGCAGAGGAAGTTCTTAAAAAGATGGAAGATTAAGCTAAATCTATGCAAACTGATAAGATTTTTTACAAGTTCAGCCTCCTAAATTTAGTAGGCACTGGCCCTCTAAGAATTGGTACTTTCCAGCCCCTTCCAGGTCTTCTCAAGCTAAACCCAGCCACAGCAAAAACCCCAGGTTTCAGTTGCAGGGGGGACACGCAACTAAGCAGTGGGGGGCCTCCACTTCCAAATCTGGGAATAGTAAGACTCCCCCCTATTGTAAACTGTTTCAATGACTTCCTTTTAAAATTTCCAAGCACTTAACTGACTGCCCCTTTGGGGGGAAAGATTGCTCTTCATGCAAAGAATTGGGAACTCATTACCCAGGGAAAATGGGTTTTAAATAGTGTCCCAGGGATACAGATTTCACTTCCACATGTTGCCGACACCAAGTGGGTGGACGAACCTACCTCCAAGTCAGTGGGCAGGGGCCCAAAAACGGGTACCTTCTCTCAAGCATGGGGGCTATTCATCTGGTACCAGAAGAGGGAAAGGGACAAGGTTTCTACTCTACTTTTCCTGGCACCCAGAAAAGACCATTCATGGCGTCCTATCCTGGACCTGTCTGTTCTAAACACCTTTTTGGAGATTCCAAAATTCAAGATGCTGACTCTTCAGTTACTTCCTTATGCTAGGCAAAGATTCCTGGTTGGCAACACTAGATTTAAAAGAAGCATACCTGCACATCCCAATTTGGGAATCTTGCAGAAGATATCTACGCTTCAAAGCAGGCTGCACGCAGTGTCAGTTCTCTGCACTGCCCTTTGGCTTATCTGCTGCGCCCAGGGTATTCACAAAGTGCCTAGCTCCAGTTATTGCATTTTGCAGGCAAAGAAATATTCAAAATTACCCATACCTGGACGATTGTCTAATAAAGGCAGAAAGCTAGGACATACTTTTGAATCATCTGGCCTTTGTAAAAAGGGTTATAACTTGTCTTGGGTACACCATAAACAAAAAGAAATCGCACCTGGTACCCTGTCTTATATTCCTGGGAGCAAACTTGGGAGTACAACTTCCCAGATGGCTTACCTCACGCCAGAGAAAAAATTAATTTGACAACCTACTTCAAACAAGTGGCCACAAAAACCCTGCTATCTGCAAGACAAATACTGTAAGCCTTGGGGTTCATGGCCTCCTGCATTCTTCTAATTCCATATGCAAGACTGCATATGAGGAAACTACAGTGGTATCTAAAAAGCCTATGGTGTAAACCTTCTCAAGACCTAGAAAAAATGATTCCTGTCATACCTTGCCTACGCCTAGAGTTCCTTTGGCGGGCAGAGGCCTGCCACCAAAACAAGGGACTACCTTTCACACCACCCCTTGCCGCCCAAACCCTAACAGATGCATCAGACTATGCCTGGGTGGCGCACATGGCAGGGCAGTGCGTTCAAGGCGTATGGACTGCAGATCAAAGGAATCTGCACATCCATCAAAGAGATGCTAGCTGTACAGAAAGCTCTGACCGCCTTCAGGAATCCATTACATCCAGGACAACTTACAATAAAGACTGACAACACCACAGTAATGTGGTACATAAACAAGGGGGTACTCACTCCTACCCTCTATGCAGGCAAGCCATGACCTTATGGAACACTGCTCTGGCTTACCAAGTTCAGTTACAAGCTCAATTCCTGCCAGGAAAGAAAAACATATTGGCAGACTACCTCAGCAGAAACATCATGGATCTCCACGAGTGGAAACTAGATCCAAAAGTATTTACAATGATAACTCAAAAATGGGGCCTTCCAGAAATAGACCTGTTTGCCAGTCCTCAAAACTGGGGCCTTCCAGACAGACCTGTTTGCCAGTCCTCAAAACTATCAACTAACAATTTTGTACAAGGACACTTCACCATCAAGCTTGGAAAGTGGACGCACTCAGTTGGAAAAACCTGGCAGTATATGCCTTCCCGCCATTGCCTCTCCTCACAAAGGTGCTTCTGAAAGTCAAAAAGGAGAGACCACGACTGATTCTCATAGCCCCAGACTGGCCACGCCAGCACTGGTACCCACTGAGGAATATGGCCCAGGGCCCACCTTGGATCTTGCCACAAAATTACCCATTTGTTCACACAGCAAAACAATCGGATTCTTCACAGCCAGCTCAAAACCTTAAATCTGGCTGCATGGCAAATCACCTAAGCATCTAGCCAGCTCCTCTTTCCCAAGCTGTTATGGAGGTCATTCTGGAAGCTAGGAGGCCAAGCACCAGGAAGGCCTATTCGCACAAATGGAAAAGGTTTTGTGCCTGGAACAAAGGCCAAGACATAATTCAGCCTCACATTCTACAGTATTTAACTGAGATATTGCACAAAGGACTTTTCTCCTCTATTAAAATCCATGCTTCAGCTATTTCAGCCCACTACAACACGGATCCACCCATATTTTCGCATCCACTTCTAAGGCAGTTCCTCAGAGGGGTAGAAAACATTAGGCCCCCCAGGAGAGCACCTACACCAACATGGGACCTCAATTTTGTTCAGGGAAAACTAACACTACCTCCCTTTGAACCAGCTTTCTCTGCAGATCTTCAGTTCCTTTCATGGAAGACTGCCCTTCTGCTAGCAATGACTTCAGCTAGAAGAGTCTGAGCTGCAGGCACTAATGGCAGTGGAACCTTTCCTCATTTTTCATAGAGACAGAATTTCTCTACAAACTAATCCTTCCTTTATGCCTAAGGTGGTTTCCAGTGTGGCTTTAAATCAAACCATCCACTTACCCACTTTCTTCCCACATCCACAGAGAGACTCCTGCATTCCTTGGACATTCACAGGCAACTTCGTTACTACTTGGACAAAACTAAGCCTTCAGAAAATCTGACCAGCTCTTTGTATCCTATGCTATAGCTTCACAAGGGAAGGCTATATCAAAACAAACCATTTCCACATGGATAGAACATTGCATATGTTTCTGCTATACCCATCATGGAAAACCATTTCCTGCTACCATTAGGCCCCACTCTACCAGGGCAACAGCTACATCTACAGCCTTTCTCAGGGGGGTTCCAACCAAGGAGATTTTGGAAGCTGCAACTTGGAGTTCAGTACACACCTTTAACAAACACCATCACTTACACTTCCCTCTAAGACTAGGGCGGGCTTCGCCACTGCAGTTCTGCAGGGCCTTCTAGCCTCCTCTAACCCTCTGATTCCTCCACCCGTCCTTAGCTTTGGAATTCAACCCAAGTGTGATAACTGCAGCAGGGTAACACGATGAACATAGTACAGTTTTGTACCTACCATAAATGTAGATGTTGGAGTGTACACCCTGCTGCAGTCCAGGTTACCCTCCCTCCATCCCCTGTGATCTAACTGGCTAAATCTCTACAATACCTTCCTGATGTATTTGCTTATAGCTGGAGGGATTTTGTGTTTGTGCAAAATTTACTCAATTTGGTAATTATTACTGACCACCTTTTCGGGGGCACCTGACATCTGGGGCAAGAAAAACTGAAGAAAATGGCGGTTGCATTATATATACCCCTGGCGCACTGACGTCAGGGAAGAAGCGACAGCAACAGACGCCGGACCAAGACTTTGGGACCGCCTGACGACAGGATAACTGAAGTGTGATGACTGCAGCAGGGTGTACACTCTTAACGTCTCCATTTATGGTAGGTACAAAACTGTATTTTTTGTTTCACTAGAGGCCTCTTGCAGGGCCGCTGTTACAGGCTCTGTTCGAAGGCATGCTTGGTTAAAGGAACATAATCTGCCTGATTATGTTAAAGCAAAATTATTGGATGCTCCATTACAGCATGATGCTTTGTTTCGTGTTAAGGCAGAAGAGGTGTTAAAGAAAATGGAGGATAAAGTGAAATCTATGCAGACAGTAAAGGATTTCTTACGGGTTCCGCCACCAAGATTTAGCAGGAACTGGTCTAAGAATTTGTTCTTTCCAGTATCAGACGGACCACAAAAAGGCAGATGGACGCCCTAGAGGCAGATCTCAGCCCCAAGGCTCACAGGCTTAAACAATGGGGTGCTTCTACCTCCAAAAGCAGAGAAGACAAATCACAGCCATATAGGAAACTGCCCCAATGACTTCCCTCTGCCAGTGCCAAGCACTTAACTTTTGGCAGCACCCTTAGGGGGAAAGCTAGCACTTTTTTCACACTATTGGCACATGATCACCCAGGACAAATGGGTGCTGAATATTGTTTCTCAGGGCTACAGGTTCCATTTTCACGCCTTTCCATAGGCAAAAGGTATGCCAGACCTGCCACACAATCAATGGGCAGAGGCACCAAAACAAATTTCATCTCGTGGACATGAGGGCTATTCAGCGAGTACCACAGCAAGAGCAGGGACAAGGATTTTACTCTAGGCATTTCTTGGTACCCAGAAAGGACAAAGCATGGAGACCAATACTGGACTTGTCTTATTCTAAATACTTTTCTGGACATTCCAAAATTCAAAATGTTGACACTGCAGCAACTTCTGCCCATGCTGGGCAAGAAGGTTTGGCTCGTAACTTTGGACCTCAGAGGCATACCTGCATGTCCCAATCAGACAGTCTTGCAGAAGAAACCTCAGATTCATAGCTGGCTCAATGCACTACCAATTCTCTGCACTGCCCTTTGGCTTATCTACTGCGCCCAGGGTCTTCACAAAATGCCTGGTATCAGTAATTGCATTTTGCAGATGAGGCATTCAAATTTATCCCTACTTGGACGACTGCCTTATTCAAGCAGAGAGGAAGGACATTCTGCTAAAGCATCTGACGTTTGTAAAAAGATTACTAATTTGCCTAGGGTACACAGTAAATGAAAAGAAATCAAAACTAGTGCCCTCAGATAATATTCCTGGGTGCAAGCTAAAATACAACTGCCCAGATTGCTTCTCACGCCAGACAAAGGCAACTGACTTATTACTTCGAAAACATGGCAACAAAAACTCAGTTATCTGCAAGAAAAATTCTGCAGGCTTTGGGCTTCATGGCATCCTGCTAATTCGATATGCAGGACTGCATATGAGGAAGCTACAGTGGTATCTAAAAAAGTGTTGGACTCAACATTGTCACAGCCTGGAAACATTAATTACCCTCATTCCCTGCCTGCAACAAGAGTTTCGATGGTGGGCACTGGCCTGTCACCACAAGGGACAGCCATTCACTTTGCCCACAGCTAGGCAGACACTAACAGATGCATCGGATTACGCCTGGGGGGCACACATGGCAGGAAAATGTATTCGGGGCACGTGGTCCACAAGCCAAATGCATCTTCATATCAATCGGAGAGGCCAGCAGTACAGAATGCCCGAACAGCCTTCAAGGATTTTCTCCATCCAGGACAACTATCGCTGAAGACTGACAATACTACAGTCATGTGGTACATAAACAAGCAAGGGGGGCACACATTCCTACCCCCTCTGCAGGCAAGCCATGACTTTGTTGAACACAGCATTGACTTACCAAGTACATCTGCAAGCACAATTCCTGCTAGGAAAGACAAATACTCTGGCAGATTAACTAAGCAGAAACCTCATGGACCCTCATGAGTGGAAACTAGATCCACAAATCTTCTGTATGATAAGGAAATGGGGATGCCCAGACATCTATTTGCCTCCCCTCACAACTACTAACTACAGAGATTCTGCACAAGGACTTATCACAATCAAGCATGGAGGGTGGATGCTCTATCATTCAGCTGGAAAACCCTCAACAGTATCCCTTTCCTCCACTGCCTCTCCTCCCCAAGGTACTCCTAAAGGTCAGACAAGAGAAGCCAAGAATGATACTGATTACCAGTGCTGGCATGGCCAGTCTGGGGCACCCAATCCTAAAGAGCTTGTCTCCAGGCCCAGCCTGGATTTTACCTCAAATTCCTCATCTTCTGACCCAACAAAACAATCTGATCCTACACAGCCAACTCAACCTTAAATCTGGCTGTATGGCGAATGATATAACCACTCAGAACACACCTCTCTCAAAAGCAGTTATGGATGTTATTCTGGAAGCTAGGAGGCCCAGCACCAGAAAATCTTATGCAGAAAAATGGAAGAGATTCTGTGCTTGGAACCAGGCACAAGGAATTGACTCGCTTGTTCCAAATATTACTCAGATTTGCTGGACAAAGGCCTATCCTTATCAATTAAGATCCATGCCTCTGCCATTTCAGTTCATTACAATACAGAACCACCTATTTTTTCACATCCACTGCTAAGGCAGTAACTCAGAGGGGCCAAAAACATAAGACCCCCTAGGAGAGCACAGATACCTACATGGGACCTCAATTTTGTCTTGGAAAAAGCTCACACTGCCTCCTTTTGAGCCAGCCAATACAGCAGAGATAAAATTCTTATCGTGGAAAACAGCTCTGCTCCTAGCATTAACTTCAGCAAGAAGAGTCTCAGTTATAGGCATTAATGGCTGTGGAACCTTTTATCATTTTCCATCTGGGCAGGGTTTCTCTAAGGACAAACCCGACATTTATGCCAAAGGTAGTATCCGGTGTAGCTCTTAATCAAACCATTTGCCTACTTTTTATCCAAATCCCCAAAATAAAGGGGAGAGACTACTGCATTCTTTGGACATACACAGACAGCTACGCTTCTACTTTTGACAAAATTAAAGCTTTCAGAAAGACTGAGCAAGTTTTAGTGGCATATGCTGCAGGATCACAAGGAAAGGCCATCTCAAAGCAGACTATTTCAAAATGGATAGAACACTGTATTCGTTTCTGCTATGCACAACATGGCAAATCCGTGCCTAAGGGCATTAGGCCACATTCTACCAGGGCAGCAGCCACCTCAGCAGCCTTCCTCAGAGGACTACCAACCAAGGATACTTTGGAAGCTGCTACTTTGACCTCAGTACACACTTTTTTTTTTTTTTTTTTTACCAAGCACCACCACTTGCCACTCTACTCTAAATCCAGAGCAGGCTTTGCCACTGCAGTTCTGCAGGGCCTTATAGCCACTCCTAATTCTGTTTAGACCCCAGCCGCCCAACCTCAGCTTTGGGATTCAACCCAAGTGTAATGACTGCAACAGTGAAACACGAACTTAGCACAGTTGTGTACCTACCATAAATGTAGATGTTGGTGTGTTAACTGTTGCAGTCCAGGTTACCCACCCACCATCCCCCTTTCTTTGCTAGGGCTTATCTGTACTTGTATATTCTATACAACCTATGTGGTGTATTTGCTTGTAGATGAAGGTATTCATTTTAGTGCATGCTTTTTATAAGCAATGTTTTTAGCCTACCCTTTTGGGGGCACCTGACATCTGGGGCAAGAAAAACTGAAAAAAATGGCGTCTGCTGCATCTTGTATACCCTTGGCGCACTGACATCAGGGAAGAGGCAACAGCAACTGATGCCGGACCAGGATTTTGGAATTCAGGCAGACTGCGGGTTAGCCTGCCAGCAAGATAACCCAAGTGTAATGACTGCAACAGTGAACACACTCTAACATCTACATTTATGGTAGGTACACAACTGTACTTTGTGTACACTAACCATAAATGTAGATGTTGGTGTATTCACTGTTGCAGTTCTGGTTATCCTCCCTCCAGTCCCCTAACTTTTGGCTGTACCTCTACTTTCCTTTACTATGCTTAAAAGCCTTTTTGGTGCATTTGCTTTTTTGTTGGAGGTATATCCTTGTACTTTTATATGTAATTGCTTTCCATTAAGAGGGCACATAACATCTGGGGCAAGAAAAACTGATGTAATGGCTTCGGCTGCATGTTTTATACCCCTGACGTCATGGAAGAAGGGACAGCAACCGATGCAGGACCCAAGACTTTATCAGGCCAACTGAGGGCTAGCAGATAACCCAATTGTAATGACTGCAACAGTGAATACATTCGAACATCTACATTTATGGTAAGTGTACGCAACTGTACTTTCTCTGGTGATGGCTATTATGGTTGGAAATGTTTCTGGAGGGGTCAGAGAGAAGGGTAAAACTGCACCCAAATTTAGCAGGTAGGTATGCTTTGTCCTCTGGCTCAATTTACAGTTTGCCACATTAAGGATTGCCTTTGAGGTTTTGAACAGAACAAAACTAGGCATCAACCCCCTATATTACTAGGTGGGCTGCAAATTGGCTCACAGAACACAGTGTAAAAGTAGTGAACTCCCGACTGCCGACCAGTCGAGTGGAGTCCCACAGGGATTGGTCCTGGGTCCTCTCCTCTTAGTCATCTACTTCTCAGAAGTCCAGGCCAACACTAAGGGACTCTGGTTGACCAAGTTTGCAGACTACTGCAAGCTGAGAGCCATTAACTCCCCTAGTTTGGGCCTGACTGAGACCAATGACTGGTGTTGAAACCATGGCCTTAAACTGAACGCCAAAAATGCGCCGTCATACCCTTTGGTAAAAACTAATTACCACATAGATTGTGAGCCCACTGAAGGTGTTGAAATCTGGGGGGCGCAGGTTGACAGCAGCGTCGCCTTCTACCACCATAGCATGGGCAGTCTCTGGGTTACGAACCTGTCCCTCCAGCACTTTCTGTTTGTGGTAATGAGGTTGAGGTCTCAGGAGTGTGTAGGTTGAGGTCTCAGGAGTGTGTAGTGCGGAGGGATTGGGATTTCTTTAGATGTAGCATTTCTAACAGAGGTGGGTCAGACATGACTTTGCAAGTCGAGCAGATATCTCCTCTAAGGTGATATGAGACAGAATAGTTGGCTTTCTTTGAGCCTGTCCATATAGGACAAGTGTTTAAGGCTTAGGATCCTCTTTGTGAGGTACTTTATTGGCCTGTCCAGTTGTTGCAGGTGTCTAGTGAGGTACATGCCAAATGGGGCATTGTACTTGATTGGCCTAATGTGGGAAGAGTAGAGGGGGGACTATGACCTATTTCTTCCTGGATGCAAAACCCTTAGTAATGAGATGTGCCACATAAGACTTTCTGACCACAGTGGCAGTGTGGTGGTCAAAAGAGAGATTGCTGTCAACCTGTGTTCCCAGATCTCTTGCCACCTGTGTTCAGTGGACTACCATCGATATGATAATTCATGGGAACCAGGTTTTTCCCAAAGGGGATGACCACACTTGCTTTGGCATTGAGCTGAAGGTCATGGTTCTGTCACCAATCGGTCTCAGTGAGGCCTTCCTGTAGGCTGTCAACATTACTTGAAATTCATAATAGCTCCGAACTTGCAATAGTCTGCGAACTTTGTCAGCCAGTCCCTTCGTGTTGGCCTGGACTTCAGAGAAGTAGATACCAAACAGGAGAGGACCCAGGCCCGAACCCTGTGGGACTCCATGACTGGTTGGTAGTCTGACTTGGGAGTCAGCTACTTTCACATTGTGGGAGTTCCATCTGTGAGCCAGTTTGTAACCCACCTAGTAATATAGGGGTTGATGCCTAGCTTAATGAGTTTTTCTATTCCCGAGTAGGAAATGCTCTGGTGACTGACTCGAATCAAAGAAGTCGACCAAGTTGAGCAGGCATGATCTACCCTTCACAAAACGAAACCGTGTGGTATCCAGAGTTTGGAGACTCCCTACATCCTTATTAGGGCCATGATGATTCATTCCATAACTTTGCATATCAAACTCGTCAGGCTAATGGGGCAGTAGTTCCCAGGGTTTGTAGTCGCTCCTTTGTGGAGAGGGATGACTGTAGTAGTGCGTAATTCAGTAGGGACAAAGCCTGAGGGGAGGCTGTGATTGAACAGGGCAAACGGGTGAGGTGACAGTTCACTCTAGTTCATGTAGAACACAGCCAGGGATATTGTCAGGTCCCATAGAAGCTGTATTCTTGGCCATGGACAGTGCTGATTTAACCTGTGCAGCAGTAATACTGGGTTCCTGGCAATCTACTGATGTCCTTCAAGGATGCATCTGCAGTCCTTACAAATGAGTTGTCCTGTCGTCAGGCAGCCCTTCGGTCGGCCGGATTCCAAAGTCTGGGTCTGGCCTCGGCTGGTGTCGCTCTTCACCCGACGTCATAGCTGCAGTTATTCGGGTATAAAGGCATCAGCCGATGCCATTTTCCTCAGTCTTTCTTGCCGCGTGGCGCCCGAAGCAGAAGCTGTTCGCAAGTGCCGGTCGGTCAGAACCAGAGATTACTACTACCGAATACTTCTTCTACTACTGATGACTTCTAAAAAGCTAAGTACCCCGTTGGGGACTCTTTCTTGCCTCAGCCGATGTCAGAAAAAGTGAATAACTGTTTAACTTGTGGGAAACAAATACCTCATAAAGATTTCCACTCTTACTGCTTACCTTGTTTAGGCCCAGACCACGTCGTAGCAGCTTGTCTAGCCTGTGCTTCTTTTAACCGACGGACGCTTAGACGTCGGTCGGAATTTGCTGAGGAGTTTTTCGGCTCCGATTTTGCTTACATTATGCCGTCGGATCCTCCGACTACGAAAATATCTAAAGTGCAAGGAAACGGACCGACACTCGCGGTCCGCGGTTTTGGCCGAAACCGCTGTTAAGCCAACCGCGAGTGTCTCTGTTTCGGCTGAAACCGAGCAAGCGGTTCTTCCTTCAGCCGAAAACTTAACTCCTACCGAGGCCTCTTCCAACCTGGTGGAATCGGCTTCTGAAATCCCACCTGCTCTTACAGTTTCTCAGGAATTATCTGACACTATCCCCTTGGATATTTCAACCCCTGCACGTGGAGCTGCTAGGCCACCTGCAACCATGTCCATTAAGGCCTTTGCCAGGGCCAAAGCAGCTAAAACTACTAAATCTGTGCCTGCTAAGACCCCCTCTCACAGGCCTAGTTCTAGTTCACAAATGCTTAGTCTAGCAGAGGATCTCATTTCTTTAATCTGGGGATCCCAACCTCTCCCAGACAAGGCCTCTCACCCACCTCCAGAGAAGAGGCCTAGAGCAGAGCCCCCTGAGCCAGTTTCTACAGATGATTCCGATACCAACCCTCCAGAGGGCCCTTTCTCCCCTTATGAAGACTGATGCTGAAGAGTCCATTCCTTCTGCCTCTCCGCCTGAGGAATTTTCCTTTGGGGAAACCTTGCATGCTATGAGGGAACAATTTCAGTGGCAGGGCCAGGATTTTTCAGACTCTAGAAAAAGGCTTAGAACTTTTCTGCATTTACCACAACATAGGCCTTTAGCCATACCTCCAGTTCTCTCTGTTGTAGATGATGCATTTAATGATGCTTGTACTGCTCCTGATTCACTACCTCTGGCCCCTGCTAAGCCCGATAGGTACTACAGGGTCCCGGACACGCATTATCATTTGTATAAGGCTCCTTTTGCAGATCCCGAGACTATCTCCCAGGGACCTAAGGCTGTAGCAGCTACCTATGCCAAAAACCCCCTCCCCTCTGGAAGGGAATCCAGGTCCTTAGAGAGATGGGGTAAAAAAGTTTACACTTCTGCTACTCTTTCAGCTAGGGCCTTGAACTGTCAATTCCACATGATCCAGTATCAAGAATTTATGCTAGACCAGTTAACCAAAAAGCTGTCCTCAGATGAACCATTAGACAAAAAATCTGTTCAGGGAATGGTGCATAACATTCAGCAAGTCAGTAACCATTCCTTAAAATGCGGCTATGATGCACTGGAGGCTTCCTTTAGATCAGCCATGACTGGCACAGTTATCAGAAGGCATGCATGGTTAAAAGAGCAGGCCTTACCAGACCATGTCAAATCAAAATTACTAGATGCTCCCATGGATAAGATCAATTTGTTTGGCTCTCCTGCACAACAGGTGCTGAAGAAGATGGAAGAGAAGGCAAAATCTGTCCAAACAGTGAAAGATTTCTTACAGGTCCAACCTCCAAGGTTTAGCAGGAATTGGCCCTCCAAGAATTGGTCCTTTCCAGACTCCTCCCGAGCTCAGAGAGGCAGGAATAGGCGTTCAAGAGGCAGAAGTAAATCCAGGGGTGCCTACAGGGGACGCCAGTGGCAGGGTAACAACCAGCGAGGTACAGCCACAGACACAGCCACCACTACTACAGGTCAATCACAGTGACTTGACTCTGGCACCGCCTACCAGGGAACAACTAGAAGCACCCTTAGGCGGGAAGCTAGCCTTATTTTCAGTAAACTGGCATTTCATCACAACAGACAAGTGGATTTTGCAGACAATAGACCAAGGTTACAGGTTTCACTTCCATACTCTACCAGGGAAGAGAGGAATGCCAAACCTACTTCCAAATCAAAAGACAGAAGCTCTAAAACAACTCCATTATTAAGGATGAGAGCTGTAGAAAAGGTACCATCTATGGAGCAAGGGCAGGGATTTTACTCCAGACTCTTCCTGGTACCAAGAAAAGAAAGCAAATGGAGACCTATTCTCGACCTGTCCGCTTTAAACACATTCCTCATTGTTCCAAAATTCAAAATGCTGACCCTACAGCAGCTTCTTCCCATGTTGGGCTAGGAGTCTTGGCTGGTAACTCTAGATCTCAAGGAGGCATACCTGCACGTCCCCATACGACCAAATTGCAGAAGATACCTCAGATTTCTTGCAGGATCAGAGCATTCTCAATTCTCAGCATTGCCCTTTGGCTTATCTACTGCGCCCAGAGTGTTCACGAAATGCCTGGCATCAGTAATTGCTCATTGCAGGCTTCAGGGAATCAAAATCTACCCTTACCTGGACGACTGCCTAATACAAGCGGACAACAAAAACAAGCTAGCAGAAGACTTGAAAAGGGTCATTTATCTACTACAAGCCCTGGGATATACAGTCAATATAAAAAAGTCAAGGCTGATACCATCCCAAAGGATAACCTTTTTGGGTGCAGAGCTGGACACATCGAAACAAATGGCATTCCTAACGGTAGAAAAACAGGAACAACTCCCTCTCTACTTCTTGGCATTAACAAAGCAGAACCATCTAACAGCAAGAAAAGTCCTGCAAGCCTTTGGTTTCATGGCATCCTGCATAATATTGGTTCCACATGCCAGACTGCATATGAGAAAGTTACAGTGGTACCTAAGGAATTTATGGTCTCAGCACAAGCACAGCCTAGAAACCCAAATTCCAGTAATCCCATGCCTGAAGCAAGAATTCCAATGGTGGGCTCAGGCCTGCCAGTCCAACAAAGGACTGCCCTTCCACAGCACTCAACCAAGCCAAACCATCACAACGGATGCCTCAGACCTCGGTTGGGGGGCCCACATGCTGGACAAGTGCATACAAGGCTTATGGACTCAAGACCAGCTGTGCCTACACATAAATCAAAAGGAAATGCTGGCAGTAAAACTGGCAATTCAGACCATTTCTTCGACAAGGTCCACTGTTGATAAGGATAGACAACACCACAGTTATGTGGTACATCAACAAACAGGGAGGCACGCATTCGTACCCTCTATGCCAGATGGCAATGGACCTCTGGAATGTGGCCCTGAGCTTCAACATCCAGTTACAAGCAGTTTTTGTACCAGGAAAAGAAAACATCCTAGCAGACATACTAAGCAGAACTACCACGGATGCCCACGAATGGATGCTGCATCCGGACATCTTCAAAACCATAACAAGGAAATGGGGACTCCCAGAAATAGACTTATTTGCATCCCCACGCAATCACCAACTGAAGAAATTCTGCACAAGGACGTACCACCCACTGGCTTGGAAAGTGGACTCCCTATCTTTCAGTTGGAAAAACCTGACAGCATATGCATTCCCACCACTTCCTTTGATGCACAAGGTGAGGACCGTCCAAGGATCATTCTGATAGCTCCAGACTGGCCAAGACAACATTGGTACCCATTACTGAGGAGCATGTCTCGGGAACAAATATGGCCTCTACCCCTAGTTCCCTTGCTGTTAACACAGAACAACTACAACACCCTGCATCCAAACCTGAAAACACTGCAGCTGACTGCCTGGAACATTGCATAAGACCAATTAACCCAAATTTATCCCAAAGGGTTAAAGACATTATTTTGGAGGCTCGCAGGCCCTCGACAAGGAAAAATTATTCAGCAAAATGGAAAAGATTTCTCATTTGGAGTACTGCAAAAGGAGAAAATGTGTCACTGGTAAACATAGCTAACATCCTGGAATACTTGGCAGAGCTCTTCCACAACGGCCTATCCTATTCTTCCATTAAGATTCATGCATCAGCTATCTCAGCAGAATACAACTTGGATCCTCCACTCTTCTCACATCGTCTGCTCAGGCAGTTTCTGAGAGGAATTAAAAATGTAAAACCACCTAGGAAGCCACCTTTGCCAGCATGGGACTTGAACTTCGTGTTAGAAAAGTTGACACACCCTCATTTCGAGCCAGCAGCAACAGCAGAATTACAGTAATTATCATGGAAAACTGCTTTCCTGCTTGCAATCACTTCAGCAAGAAGGGTATCTGAGCTACAGGCATTAATGGCAGTGCAGCCCTTCCTGATCTTCCATCAGGATAGTGTCCATGAGAACAAATCCTACTTTTATGCCTAAGGTGGTCTCCAGAGTATCTTTAAATCAGGCTATCCACCTACCTACATTCTTCCCCAACCCACAGAACAGGGGAGAAAGACTGTTGCATACCTTGGATGTACATAGACAATTACGCTACTACCTGGACAGGACCAAGGGCAATAGAAAAACTGACCAGCTACTGGAAGCATATGCAACAGGAAAGGAAGGAAAAGCAATTTCAAAACAGACAATCACTAAGTGGATAGGAAATTGCATTAGATTTTGTTACTCCTACCATGGGAAGAAAACTCCAGGAAACATCAGGCCTCACTCTACAAGGGCTACAGCCACTACCACAGCTTTTCTACAAGGAGTGGCTACCAAAGACATTTTAGAGGCTGCTACTTGGAGCTCCGTGCATACATTTGCCAAGCATTATAATTTACCCTTATACTCTAGATCCCGAGCAGGTTTTGCCACTGCTGTTTTGCAAGGGATCTTAACTACACCATAATTTTATTTCTCCTCCTCCCCCAGTTTGGCTATGGTATTCTACCCATTTGTAAGGACTGCAGATGCATCCTTGAAGGACATAGTACAGTTTTGTACCTACCATAAATGTAGATGTCCGATAGGAATGCATCTGCAGTCAGGATTACCCACCCTCCTTCCCCTCTGTGGTACTCCTAGGGTATTTGCCCATCTTGTAGCTAGCTGGGGGAATCTATTATGGTGTATTTGTTTGTATATATGTACATACATGCTTATTTTTTGTTTGCTCTCTACTCTTTGGAATCATTTGCATTTATCCAAATTTAGCCTTCCTAGAGGGCACCTGGCATCTGGGGCAAGAAACACTGAGGAAAATGGCGTCGGCTGATGCCTTTATACCCGAATAACTGCAGCTATGACGTCGGGTGAAGAGCGACACCAGCCGAGGCCAGACCCAGACTTTGGAATCCGGCCGACCGAAGGGCTGCCTGACGACAGGACAACCCGTTTGTAAGGACTGCAGATGCATTCCTATCGGACATCTACATTTATGGTAGGTACAAAACTGTACTTTATGATTGATCCTTGGGGGGGGTAAAGTTGGCACTGAATCTGTTGGCAAGTATATTGGCAATATCTGTTGGGCTCTGTATAGGAGGTACCATTGTGCAGTAGCTCAGAGGAAATCTGGGTATTGATGTGGAGATTCTTTACATAACTATACAACGGTTTGTGGTTGTCTTTACTATCTGCTGCAATTCTGTTTCATAGCTAGCTTTAGAGGATTTGATGAGGGATCTCAACTTTTTGTTGAGGCTGATAAGGGAGTTTTTCCAGTCTTGGGACTTAACCTTATTCCACATCAGTTTCCTCCTCCTGTTGTAGAGTTTATCGCAGGGGGCCACTAGATTGGCTTCTCTTTTTTTTATTTTTTATTTTTTAGGAGTGTGTCTTGGTTCTTTTTGGTATGGTGAGATACATGCATTGGTGTACGTGTTCGTACAGTGGTGTGTGATTTGGCAGTCATGCAACTATTCTTCATTTGTGTGGTTGCCATGACATTAGCTACTTCTGTTTTTAGGACCCCGAAGTTAGCTTTGGAGAAGTTTTTCATGGTGGGTACCTTTGGGAGGGATGTGGATTTCCAAGGCGATTAGTTTGTGGTCTGATCTAACCAGGGAGGAATCGACTGTTTATGTAGAGCAATGGTCGCCCATGTTAGTAATGTTGCTACCTCTAGTGGGGGTAAGAACGAGCTGGTCCAGGGCATTGGAATTAATGAATTCCATGAAACATTTTGCAAGTGTATTGGTACACGAGTAGTTTTCCCAGTTAATGGAGGGGCAGTTTTTCATCCAGTATGAGCGTTAGGTTGGACCCTAATATTCTCCAGGGTGCTTAGGAATGTGGAGTGAGAGTCTTGGGACATGGTTGGGGACCTTTAGCAGGCTACGACTTGAATCGCTGTCTTACCCAATAGTAACTGCACCTGAAGCATCTCTGATGCGTTATGTTGGGCTACCAGTCTGGAGGTGTACACATCCTTTATGAATGTGGAAACCCGGCTGCCTTTGGTGCTTCGGCCCAAGTTCTGAGGCCAAAAGGTGTGGAATGAGTTATAGCCTGGTAGAGCAGAGGTGCGTTCTGTTACCCTGAACCAAGTCTCCGTTACAGCACAAATGTCAGTGTTCTCCATTTTAAGAAGTGCTTCGAGCAAGTGCATTTTGAGATGTAGACTTCTAGCATTGAGCAGAATGACAGTCTGCATTTGTAGCAGTTACTGTGTTAATTTTGGTTTTTGGAAAACCGCCTAAGAAAGGCACTATAGGGGTGGCAAGAGCCTTGGCCAGTGTCCGGAAGCCCAGGGGTGACGGATGCAGGCCATATCTGGCAAAGCATCGAGGTCTGTCATCCCAAGCAGACATACTGGATCCCCTTAGAGTGACATCAGAAACTTGCCAATTGTTGAAATCAGTCATTTTCTGCTTGTACTGTGGTATCATTCTAGGTGATGGTAGGATGTTGCTCAAGGCTAGAGTCATATCCTCCTGGGCTACATAATCCTAGAGCTCCTAGTCTGTCCATGTAGTCCCAGGAGGTGCATCTCAAGTCATTCACACTCGCATGTACAATGACAGTCTTATTTGTACCTTTTTTGAGGGACCCGAGTGCGTGTGTTGTGGGGAATCCTGGTACCAGACAGGCAGCTGGCTGACTTTCTCCTTATTCAGCCTAGTGAGTGGGAAGTCTGTGTGCCCCACTATCTGGTCTCCTGTGACTAGTGTGTTGGTGCATGCTGTTTTGCCTTGGGGGATTTGGTTGAGTGGCACACTGTTTAGGAGAGTTGTCTCGTGATTAGTGTTGTGGTGGTAGTGTGATTCTGCCTTGGAGGTGTCTTCTGTTTCGGTAGATTTATTGAGCGCCTCAGCGAAGGTGGGTGTGTGGTTTGTGTTTTTATGTGTAGGGTGTGTGGTTGTGTTTTTATGTGAAGGCAGTGCTGATGTGTGTTCTGGAGGGCTTGTGTTCCATGCGGTGCAAGTGTTGACCCTTCTCTTGATCAGCTGTTCCAGTCTTGGTTGGAGATATTGTACCATCATCCTTGGAGAAGGTAGAATACTGTGCAGTGCTAGGCTTATGCAGATGGTGAGAGCGCAGTGTCTCTATGTAGTTCAGAGTTGCATCTTGGATAATTTACTCTCCTGTGGACGCTGACTACTCCTGATACGGTTCAGTGACCTGAGTGTGTATGATCTGATGGCTCCTCGTCCCTGAGGGGCAGCTGACTGTAACCTTCGCCTTGGTCAGCCTGGTGAGTGAGATGGTGAGATATTGATGTGTGTATCAATGAAGTCTCCTGTGATTAGAATGTTGGATTGTGTGGTGGTTTGCCTTATGAGCTTGGCCTTGGAGACTCAAGTTGAGGGTGAATGTGCTATGGTGGGTGCTACTTCGATAGTGTGTTCTTGAGGTTTTTGAAGATGTTGTAATTACTGTATCTCTGAGGTCTTTGAAGTTTTGAATTTGGTAGATATGGGTTTCTCAGTGTGTGTGGCAGGTATTTTGTAGAGTTGTGAATTTCTGGCTACATGTTTTGTATTTGTGGTGGTTGTGAGAAACTGTAACGTCAGACAATGGGTATAAGTGCATCTCTCACTTTATCATATGGTTTAAGAATTGGGGGCTGTCAGAAAAGACAATTGCACATTGTCTAAAGACTTTTTTTTATCAGGCTGGCAATGGAGATGATGGGAAGTGCTGATACGCAGTTCCTGATGTAAATATAGCATGTTTTAAGGGGTGTGGTATCAAATGATTTATGCTAAACTGTGTGACTGCTGTCAGATTTAAGGTGCTAGTTGGTTAAGAAGTACAAGCTTACTGTTAGAGTGATGCTGGTTTAGCTACTGAGTTGGTTTAGCTACTGAGTGTCCAGGAACTTTTTAGGGGTAGTTTTAACTCATTCCCTCCAGTACAGTTAACTCCTAGTGGGTGTGGCTTGAGCCTTTAGAAATAGTTATCACCTCACAGTTCAAAGAAATTCTTACCTCTGGAGCCATAAGTGTTACTAGAAAACTGTAAATGGCGAGCTGTTCAGGATAAATTATCAATCTTTACATTAGTGACATTTAGTTCCGTCCTTTAAACTGAATTACATAATCCGAAATAAAAGCAGTGAGTATTAAGTTTGTAATGTATAAACAGCTTATGATATCTTGGTAACCATTTAAGTACACACACTGCCAGCAGGATTTTCTACATATAGCTGTCGGCTTTCATACGTGGCTATGCAGTTCTGTCTGTTACCTGAATGTTGAGACATTGAGAAATATTAAAATTATTACAATACAAATAGTATACAAATATCTCTTCAGCTGCATTAGACAGAGGTCAAATCAGTAGTGTTTGTCATGTTTGCTTGAAGATGAAATCTGATACCTTGTATGTAGCATGGTTTTGGAATTATTAATGAAAGTGTGAACAAGCAATATTGGACACCTAGAGGTCAGTAAAAGGCAACTAAATAGCTGGAGGCACACTTTGCTAGTGAGTTAATAGCGAGAGTCTATCTTTTTTTTCATTCATACCTCAACTGATGGGTCTTGGATATGACTTGGCCACCTAAACTGGACTCGTGGATACATCTCTCGAGCTCCTCCGTTTACCAACAATGCTCCACCTTCTTGATGTACTTAAGATCTCATTTGCTGCCACATTGTTCAGATGTGGATTTTCTGCTGCCGAGCTAGGTAGAGGACTCTTTGAGTTTGTGTAATATCTCTTCCTCTTCCTTCCTTTTGCCTTAAGACTTTTCGTAACATTCAAATATTTCTAGTTGGGCCTTTCTACCCTTGAGGGTATTCTCTCTCCTGTCTACCTGACCTTAAGGTACTTATGAAATACCATTTTTTTTTTTTTTTTAAACAAGAAACCGCTCTATTAAACCACCACTTACGACATAGGCAGTCATACATTTATATAAATGAAAGCAAACCACAAAGATATAATCCTAGTTGCAAGCAATTCACATCACAAACCATACTGACGCACTCCCAATTGCAGACATTATACATCACTTATCAACCCAATCATTTTGTCAGACATTAAAAGAAGGCAGGACTTTAAATGGGCTATGTAAACCTCATTCCTCCCCTGTATGTATTGATGTTCATCGTGCATACAGCTGCAGTCTTAACAGATGGGTTCTCCTGCCGTCAGGCGTGTCCTCGGTCGGTTGAATTCCAAAGTCTAGGTCTGGCGTCGGTTGTTGCTTCCCAGACGTCAGTGCGACAGGGGTATAAAAGAACCAGCCGACACCATTTTCTCCAGTTTTTCTTGCCGCGCGGTGCCCGAAGCAGAAGCAGTTCGCAAGTGCCGGTTGGCCAGCTCCTGAAATTACAAAAATTTTGCAACCAAAGTAGTCTTGAAAGCCAAGTACCCCGTTGGGGAAACTTTTCTTGCCTCAGACCGATGTCAGACAAGGTTAATAATTTCATGCGGGAAACAAATACCGCATAAGGATTTCCATTCCCTCTGTATTCCTTGTTTAGGCCCAGATCACGACGTCTCTGTCTGTCGCTTTTGTGCTGCATTCAACAAACGCACCATTAAGCGTCTGGCGGAGTTCGCCCAGCATTATTTTGGCAAAACATTTAACTATATTATGTCGTCGGATAATCCGACTCCAGGTTCGTCTTAAAAGCGCAAAGATAAGGACCGACACACGAGGTCTGTGGCCTCTACAGACACCACACCAAAGCTTACTACACGTGGTCCAGTTCTTAGCTAGGCTTACGCAGCCCCTGACTACAGACGACACTTCATTGGCAGTGTCTCCTGTGCCCGAGGTCGCAGGCTCCTCGGCCCACACACCGACTACAGATACTGAAGCCACTCTTGGTGAATCTCAAAATGTGGACAGGTCTACCTCCTCTCAAGGTGTCTTCAGACCTTCCTCTTTTTCCATCAAGGCTTTCACAAAGTCTAAAGCAGCCATGCATTCTAAGAGACCAGCTACACAGGGCCCATCTCCAGGCCCCATGCCTAAAAAACAGATGCTTAAAATGGCTGAGGATTTAATTACTCTAATCAGGGGTTCTCAACCCCCCCCGGACAAAAGACCCAGAGTGAAGGAAGAATCCCCCTCCTTTGATCAGGCCTCCATTATTTCAGAGCACTCTAACAGGAATATTCTTACTCCCCTTTTGAAGACTCTGATGCAGAGGAGTCCATTCCCTCTGTATCCCCCCCCCCCCCAGAGGATTACTCATTTGGGGAAACTTTGCATACCTTAAGGGAACACTTCCACTGGGAAGGCCAAGATTATTCAGATTCCAAGAAAAGGCTTAGGGAATTTCTCTTGCTACCTCAGCACAGGCCTCTGGCTGTACCTCCTGTCTTGGACATACTAGATGTGTACTCGGAGGCCTGCCTTAACCTGGATTCTCTACCTCCAGCCTCAGTCAAGCCTGACAGGTACTACAGGGTTCCTGACTCGCACCAATTTCTATACAAAAGCCATGCTGCTGACCCAGAAACCATCTCACAGGGCCCCAAGGGAATTGAGGCCTCCACTGCTAAAAATCCATTACCTTCAGAGAGAGATTCCAGATCCTTAGAAAGGTGGGGAAAAAAGGTATATACCTCGGCTACCTTAACCATGAGGGCATTAAACTGTCAGTTCCATATGCTGAAGTACCAACAGTTTTTGTTATCACAACTGAAAAGTAAAATGTCACAACCTGAACAACCAGACTTGAAGGAGTTGCAGGATTTGATGCATAGTGCAGAACAAGTGGGTAAACATACCTTACAATGTGGTTTTGATGCTCTAGAGGCCTCATGTAGAGCTGCTGTTACAGGATCAGTCATACGTAGATATGCCTGGCTCAAGGAACAAACCTTGCCAGATCATGTCAAAGCTAAATTACTAGATGCCCCTCTACAAAAGGATGTATTTGGTGCTAATGCTGAGGAGGTATTAAGGAAAATGGAGGAAAAGGCTAAATCAATGCAAACTGTGAAAGATTTTCTACAGGTACAACCCCCACGTTTCAGTAGAAATTGGCCTTCCAAAAATTGGTCCTTTCCAGCCACGGACAGACCCCAAAGAGGTAGATACAGGTGCCCGAGGGGCAGACTGCAATCCCAAGGATAGTTTAGAGGCAGACAATGGCAAGCTTCTACACAGAGGTGGTGAGGATAACTCACAACCATTCCGAAAGCAAGCCCAATGACTTCCCCTTTGCATGCCAAGCAAGACTCAAATGGCAGCACCCTTGGGTGGAAAACTGGCATTTTCAAAAAATTGGCATATTGTCACAAGACAAATGGATCCTGGACATTATAAACAGAGGCTACAGATTCCATTTTCACACCCTTCCAAACATGAGGCATGCCAAACCTGCCACACAATCAAAGGGCAGAGGCACAAAGACAAATTTCAGATCTCATAGACATGAAAGCTATTCAAAAGGTACCTACGCACGAACAAGGTCAAGGTTTTTATTCCAGACTATTCCTGGTACCAAGGAAGGGAAAAGATTGGAGACCTATTTTGGACCTATCCATCCTAAACACCTTTCTACTAGTACTAAAATTCAAGATGCTCACTCTACAGCAGCTTCTTCCCATGTTGGGCAAGGAGTCTTGGCTGGTAACATTGGACCTCAAGGAGGCATACCTGCATGTCCCAATCAGACCAAATTGCAGAAGATACCTCAGATTTCTTGCAGGTTCAACCCATTATCAATTCTCTGCATTGCCCTTTGGCTTATCTACTGCGCCCAGAGTATTCACAAAATGCCTGGCATCAGTAATTGCCTAATGCAGACTTCAAGGGATACAAATATACCCCTATTTGGACGACTGCCTGATCCAAGCAGAAGACAGCAAGCACATTCTTCTGAAACATATGGTTTATGTAATAATGTTGTTGAATTCTCTGGGATACAGTCAACAAAAAGAAATCCAGGCTAATACCCTCTCGGAAAATAATTTTCCTGGGTGCCAACTTTGACACAAACACCCAGATGGCCTACCTCACTCCAGAGAAGCAGGGGCAACTAACTCAATACTTCAGAACACTAGCAAATTGCACCAGGCTGACTGCAAATAAAATCCTGCAGGCTCTGGGATTCATGGCATCTTGCATCCTACTAATCCCATGTGCAAACTGCATATGAGGAAACTTCAATGGTACCTAAAAAAAACCTATGGTCTCAACACAGCCACAGTTTGGAAACAATAATACCACTAATTCCATGTCTTCAAAAGGAATTTCTGTGGTGGGCTCAAGCATGCCAAACATAGGTCTCTCATTCAGCAAGCCTCAAGCAAATCAAGTCATCACAACAGACGCCTCGGACTACGCCTGGGGGGTGCACATGACAGATTGGTGCATTCAGGGCAAATGGTCCCAAAAAGAAAAGCACCTTCACATCAAAAGGAAATGCTAGCAGTAATAAATGCTATTATAGCTTTCAAAAACCTTCGGCAACCAGGTCAACTATTAAGAACGGACCACACCACAGTAATATGGTACATAAACGGGGAGGAACACATTCATACCCCCTATGCAGACTGGCCATGTCACTTTGGAACATGGCCATGGATTTACAAATCTAACTACAAGCACAGTACTTGCCAGGCAAGGAAAACACGCTGGCAGACAACCTAAGCAGAAATATGACAGATCCACACGAATGGAAGTTGCATCCTCAAGTTTTTACAGAGATGATCCAAGCATGGGGAAGGCCAGACATAGATCTTTGCCTCCCACAAAAATCACCAATTGACAAAATTCTGCTCAAGGATTTTTCATCCAAAGGCCTGGAGAGTGGACGCTCTCTTTCAGTTGGAAATCAATGACAGTTTATGCCTTCCCACCTCTGCCGCCCAAAGTTCTATTGAAAACCAGAGCAGACCAAAGATAATTCTCATTGCTCCAGACTGGCCAAGACAACACTGGTAACCACTCCTGAGGAGCCTGACTCATTCCCCACCATGGACCCTGCCTCTAATGCCTCTTCTGACTCAGCACAGCTTCAAAACTCTTCAGTCAGCTAAAAACACTCAATCCAGCCGCATGGAAGATTCCTTAGCATCACAACAGACCCTGCTCTCCAAGGAGGTGCAGGATGTCATTTTGGAGGCCAGAAGGCAGTCTACTAGAAAAGCTTACTCCGCAAAATGGAAACTGTTTTGTGTCTGGAATGAGAAAAAGGGCCAGAATCCTGGAAAACTGAATTTACCTCAAATATTAGTATCTAGCTGAGCTGCTAAGCAGTGGACTTTCATTCTCCTCCATCAAAATCCATGCCTCAGTCATTTCTGCAGAATACAACACTGATCCACCCTTATTCTCTCACCCCCTCTTAAGACAGTTCCTCAGAGGGGCTAATAATCTAAAACCCCCAAGGAAACAACCAATACCTGCTTGGGATCTCAATTTCATTCTGGAAAAACTGACCTTGCTTCCTTTTGAGCCAGTTGCCTCATCAGATTTGCAATATTTGTCCTGGAAAACAGCTTTCCTTCTGGCTGTTACCTCTGCTCGTAGGGTTTCAGAACTACAAGCTCTCGTGGCTGTGCAGCCTTTTATCATCCATCAGGACAGTTTCCTTACGAACCAACCCGTCCTTTATGCCAAAAGTGGTACCCAGGGTAGCTTTGAATCAGGCCATACACTTATCTACCTTTTATCCTAATCTTCAGAACAAAGGGGAGAGATTACTACATTCCTTGGACATCCACAGACAACTGCATTATTATTTGGACAGAACAAAGCCTTTCAGAAAATCAGGACAGCTCTTTGTGTCCTATGCTATAGGAGCTCAAGGAAAGCCAATTTCCAAACAGGCAATCTCAAAATGGATAGCCCACTGCATACGCTTTTGCTATTTTCCTGGCAAAACTGTACCTACAGGCATCAGATCTCACTCCACAAGGGCCATGGCTACCTCTGCAGCCTTTCTCGGAGTTCCTACCAAAGATATTTTAGAAGCAGCCACATGGAGTTCTATGCATACCTTCTCCAAGCACTACCACCTTCCACTATACTCCAAATCTAGAGCGGGCTTTGCCACTGCAGTCTTGCAGGGCATTCTGGCTTCTCCTAGTTCCACCTAGTGCCTACCACCCCTTTCTTAGCTTTGGGATTCTACCCATCTGTTATGACTGCAGCTGTATGCACGATGAACATAGTACCGTAAATGTAGATGTTCGAGTGCTAATACAGCTGCAGTCCAGGATGTCCTTCAAGAATGCAACTGCAGTCATAACATGTGGGTTGTCCTGCCTCAGGCAGCCCTCGGTCGGCCGGATTCCAAAGTCTGGGTCCGACGTCGGCTGATGTCGCATTTCTCTGTCAGAGCGGCTGGAGTACATAAGCATCAGCCGACGCCATTTTCTTCAGTCTTTCTTGCCGCGCGGTGCCCGAAGCAGAAGCAGTTCGCAAGTGCCGGTCGGTCAGCTGCTGTATTCTACGATACCGAAGTCATCAAAAAAGCTAAGTACCCCGTTGGGGACCTTTTCTTGCCTCAGCCGATGTCAGAAATTACTGAAAAAGTTAACAATTGTCTTTCTTGTGGTAAACAAATACCTCATAAGGATTTCCACTCTTACTGTCTCCCTTGCCTGGGCCCAGACCACGACGTCTCAGCCTGTGTAGCCTGTGCTCGCTTCAACAAGCGCACTCAGGCGCCGGGTGGAGTTCGCTGAAGATTTTTTCTGCGATTACACCATGCCGTCGGATCTTCCGACATCGCAAACTCCCAAAAAGCGAAAAGACCGGGACCGAAATCCTCGGCCCGCGTCTACCACCGACTCCATGCCAAAACCTAGCGCGAGTGCTCCAGTTCCTTCTGAGACTCTCTCCACCGCTCCGAACCGAAGACACCGCATCACCGACTACTCCGATTCCAGACATTACTCCGGCGCCAGTTATAGATTTTCCTCCGGATACCGAAACCGAGGATATGCCAGAGACCATTGCTGTAGACAAGGTCACTCCTGCACGTGGAGCTGCCAGGCCCCCTATGGCCATGTCTATTGAGGCCTACACTAGGGCTAAGGCAGCCAGTAAAACAAAGCATATCACTTCTAAATCCTTACCTCAGCCGACTCCAGAGAGACAAATTATGTCCATGGCTGCTGATTTAATTTCCATGATTAGAGGTTCACAGGCCCATCCTGACAGAGGATCCCAGCCTCCTCCTGATAAAAGGCCCCGGGTTGAACCCTCTGACCCTACTCCTTCAGATGAAGATTCTGAGGGCTCTGTCCACTCTGATAGCCAGGAAGAGCTCTTCCAGACCTATGAGGACTCGGATGCAGAAGATTCCATCCCCTCTGCCTCCCCTCCTGAGGATAGTTCTTTTGGGGAAGTTCTGCACACCATGAGGGAACATTTCAAGTGGCAAGGTCAGGAATATTCTGATTCTAGGAAACGCCTTAGGACTTTCCTTAAGAAGCCTCAGCACAGGCCCTTGGCTATTCCTCCTGTACTTGATGTTCTGGATGATTTGTATTCTGACTAGTGCTACCCCTGATTCTCTTCCTCCTGCTCCAGCCAAGCCAGACAGGTATTACAGGGTCCCAGAAACTCATTCCCATTTATTCAGGGCCCATACTGCTGATTTGGAAACTATTTCAGAGGGGCCTAAAGGAGTTTCAGCCTCCACCCCAAAAAATCCTTTGCCCTCCAACAGGGAAGCTAGGTCATTAGAGAGATGGGGCAAAAAAGTTTACACATCCACTACCTTATCTATGAGAGCTTTAAATTGCCTTTTTCATGTTACAATATCAGGATTATCTGTTAGCAGATTTACAAAAAACATTAGCCACTCCTGATCCTTTAGACAGGAAGACTTTGCAGGAAGCTGTACATAACACTCAGTGTGGATATGATGCACTGGAAGCTTCATGTAGGGCAGCTATGACAGGGGCAGTCATTCGTAGACATGCTTGGTTAAAAGATCAACCTCTACCAGATCATGTAAAAGCAAAACTTCTGGATGCACCTTTGGAAAAGAACAAGCTTTTTGGTGCAAATGCTAAGGATGTGTTAGACCATCGAAGAAAAAGCAAAATCAGTTCAGACTGTGAAAGATTTCCTCCAGGTTCAACCCCCCAGATTCAGTAGGAATTGACCTTCAAAAAACTGGTCCTTTCCTAATCCAGAAAAGTTTCAAAGGGGTAAGAACAGACGTGGCCGAGGAAGAGGCCAATACAGAGGCCCTTACAGGGGATGACAATGGCAGCCAGGAAACCAAAGAAGTGACGCAGGGGTTTCACCTGCCCCACAACCACAATCTCAATGACTTTCCTCTACTGCCGCCTACCAGGGAACAACTAGAAGCTCCCTTGGGTGGGAAATTATCTCTGTTTATAAAAAACTGGCACAGACTGACAAAGGACAAATGGATTTTGGACATTATAGACCAAGGGTACAGGTTTTGCTTTCGTACCTTACCAAGAAAACAAGGCATGCCAAACCTACCACAAAATCAGAGGGCAGAGGCTATCAAGCAAATCACTCTGCTGACTCGGATGAAAGCAATAAAGAGTTCCACAACAAGAACAAGGCCAGGGGTTTTACTCAAGACTGTTCCTTGTTCCAAGAAAAGAATCTCAATGGAGACCAATACTGGACTTGTCCGCATTAAACACCTTTCTCATAGTACCAAAGTTCAAAATGCTGACTACAGCAACTCCTTCCCATGCTGGGCAAGGGGTCGTGGCTGATTACTCTGGACCTCAAGGAGGCATACCTGCATGTCCCTATCAGACACAGCTGCAGAAGATACCTCAGATTTCTTGCAGGGCCAGAGCATTATCAATTCTCAGCATTGCCATTTGGCTTATCTACTGCCCAGAGTATTTACAAAATGCCAGGCTTCAGTAATTGCTCATTGCAGGCTCCAGGGTATACAAATTTACCCGTACCTGGACGACTGCCTCATACAAGCGGACGACAAATCGATGTTGACAAAAAACCTGGATTATGTCATACGATTACTTCAAGCTCTGGGATACACAGTCAACTTCCAAAAGTCAAGACTGCAGCCATCCCAGCAAATCTTCTTAGGAGCCAAACTAGACACAGCCTCTCAGATGGCTTACCTGACAGAAGACAAGCAAGAGAAGTTAACTCATTACTTCAAAGGTTTAGCAAAACTAACCCAGATGACTGCAAGGAGATTCCTACAGGCCCCGGGTTACATGGCATCCTGCATTCTCCTGGTCCCATTAGCAAGACTACACATGAGAAAGCTTCAATGGTACCTAAAAAGCATTTGGTCTCAACACAGCAACAACTTGGAGACGATCATACCACTCATTCCATGCCTGCAAAAGGAATTCCTATGGTGGGCTTCGGTGAGCCAGGCAAACACAGGTATGTCATTCAAAAAACCACAGATAACACAGACCGTGACTACAGACGCCTCAGACCATGGATGGAGGGCGCACATGGAAGGCAGGTGTATACAAGGACAATGGTCTCCAAAGGAAACACATCTGCATATAAACCAAAAGGAAATGCTGGCAGTAATGCATGCCATCGAGGCTTTTCAACACCAACTCCAGCAAGGCCATTTAATGATACGGGCAGACAACACCACTGTGATGTGGTACATAAACAAGCAGGGGGGCACCCACTCTTACCCCCTTTGCAGACTGACAATGCAGCTTTGGGAGAAATCACTGAGCCTAAACATCCGGTTACAATCCCAGTTTGTTCCAGGAAAAGACAATGTGTTGGCGGACAGCTTAAGCAGGAATTTCACAGATCCACACTAGTGGAGGTTACATCCGAAGGCCTTCAGACAACTCACTTCGACATGGGGCAAGCCAGAAGTGGACTTATTTGCCTCTCACCTCAACCATCTTCTACCAAAATTTTGCACAAGGACATACCATCCAAAAGCTTGGAAAATAGATGCCCTCTCATTCAACTGGAACTCCCTAGCAATCTATGCATTCCCGCCTCTGCCACTGATGACCTCAGTATTACTAAAGATCAAAGCAGAGAAACCCAAGGGAATCATAATAGCTCCGGACTGGCCAAGACAACACTGGTACCCACTACTACGGAGCATATGTCACACCAGGAGGTGGGCCCTTCCCCAGTGGCCTCTACTTTTTGACTCAACACAATTTTGAAACACTGCGTCCAAATCTTCAGACACTGCAGCTAACAGCCTGGGAGATCCCATAAATAACTTCAGCTTGTCTCTCTCCAAGGAAGTTCAGTGGATACTAAGAGGCTCGAAGACCATCCACCAGAAAGGTGTACTTAGCAAAGTGGAAAAGATTCAGCAATTGGAATACCAGCAAGGGACATGATGCATCCTTGTTGAACATCCCACTCATTTTGGAGTATTTGGCAGATATGTTAAAGAACGGCCTCTCATATTCTTCCATAAAGATACATGCATCTGCTATTTCAGCTAGATACAACACTGATCCTCCTGTTTTTTCTCACCCCTTACTAAGGCAATTCCTCAGGGGAATCAAGAACATTAAGCCACCAAGAAAGGCCCCAGTGCCAGCCTGGGACCTCAATTTTGTCTTAGAAAAACTGACTCTACCTCCATTTGAGCCAGCAGCTTCAGTTGACTTGCAATTTCTCTCATGGAAGACAGCTTTCCTGTTGGCAATTACCTCAGCAAGAAGGGTTTCGGAGCTACAGGCCCTAATGGCAATACCACCCTTTATTATTTTTCACAGAGACAGGGTTTCATTAAGGACCAACCCTACTTTTATGCCAAAGGTGGTATCTAGGATCTCTTTAAATCAAGCCATTCATCTGTCTGCTTTCTTCCCCAATCCTGAGAATAAGGGGGAAAGACTGTTGCATACCTTGGACATTCACAGACAACTTCGATACTACCTGGACAGAACCAAGGCCAGTAGGAAGTCTGAACAACTTTTTGTAGCTTACGCCCCTGCAGTCCAAGGAAAAGCAATTTCAAAACAGACTATTTCTAAATGGATTGGACATTGCATCAGATTCTGTTATTCCTTTCATGGAAAGACTGTTCCAGCCAATGTCAGACCACATTCCACCAGAGCTACAGCCACCTCTACAGCATTCCTAAGAGGGGTGCCTACCAAGGACATTCTAGAAGCTGCTACATGGAGCTCCGTGCAACACTACAATCTCCCTCTATACTCCAGATCCAGAGCAGGCTTTGCTTCGGCAGTCCTGCAGGGTTTGATTGCCACACCATCTTTTTCCTAGAGCATTCCTCCTCCCCCAGCTAAGCTATGGTATTCTACCCACATGGTATGACTGCAGTTGCATTCTTGAAGGACATAGTACAGTTCTGTACCTACCATAAATGTAGATGTCCGATAGACATGCAACTGCAGTCAGATTTTCCCTCCCTCCCTCCATACCCCTCTATGCCTAGGGTCCACTCCTATCCCTGTTTCTCTTAGCTGGGGATATCTGTTATGGTGTATTTGTTTTATTGCTCATTTATTTGTTTGGAATCCTGTTTTTGTCTTCCAATTTGATTACAGCCTTCCTTGGAGGGCACCTGGCATCTGGGGCAAGAAACACTGAAGAAAATGGCGTCGGCTGATGCTTATGTACTCCAGCCACTCTGACGTCGGAGAGAAATGCGACATCAGCCGACGTCTGACCCAGACTTTGGAATCCGGCCGACCGAGGGCTGCCTGAGGCAGGACAACCCACATGTTATGACTGCAGTTGCATGTCTATCGGACATCTACATTTATGGTAGGTACAAAACTGTACTTTTCCCTCCCTTCTTCCCCTCTTGGGACAGGCCTATTGGCTAACATATCCTCGTGCAACCTGATTGGGGTATTCATTCATGAAGTATTTGCTTGCACTACTGTATTTTGATTATATGGCATTGCTTTATTACACAAATTTATGTATTGCCTTCCTTCTGGGGGCACCTGACATCTGGGGCAAGAAAAACTGAAGAAAATGGCGTCTGCTGGTTCTTTTATACCCCTGTCGCACTGACGTCAGGGAAGAAGCGGCGACAACAGACGCTGGACCTAGACTTTGGAATTCGGCCGAGGACCCGCCTGACGGCAGGAGAACCCATCTGTTATCACTGCAGCTGTATTAGCACTTAAACATCTACATTTATGGTAGGTACAAAACTGTACTTTCCCACAACTCCCATTTTTCTTAAGTAGTTTGCTCCTACGCTTTTCTAAATATCTCAATTCCAGATGTTCATCTCACATTGCTGCAGTCCTGACACTTGGGGTAGACCGCTGTCCCAGTCGGCCCGAATACCAAAGTATAAGGCTGACGTCGGTCAAGGCGCATTAGTCTGACGTCGGGACGTCAGGGTACAAATGCGCATGACCGACGCCATTTCCTCAGTCTTTTTTGCCGCATGGTCCGATGCAGAAGCAGTTTTGCAAGTGCAGGTTGGCGTTCTGAGATTTTCCGAAGTCGGAGTTTCAGACCGAATCCAAGTTGGCTAAGTACCCGCTAGAATATTTTGGTTTTTTCTTGCCTCAGTATTTTACCGGATGTCAGAAAAAGTGAATAACTGTATTTCTTGTGGCAAAGCCTAGGCTGGAAGAACCGTCCGTACCGGACGTCGGTTCTTTAGAGGGCTCGGTGGAGCCAGAGGTTCAGCCAGAAATTTCTTTGGAATCCCAGGGAGAGACTTTATTACTGCAAGATGTGACCTCTCAGGAGGTAGGCCAGGCGGAAGGGGCTTCTCAGGTAGCTGTTCTTCCCTCCCTTCCTAAGGTGGTTAGGCCCTCCCCTGCTGTTTCCAAGGCTTCTCCCAGGGGCAGGCCAGGTTTTGTTTCAGGTGTTACCCCTAGTTCTTCAGGGTCTGTACCTAAGAAGCATATGCTTAAGATGGCAGAAGATTTGATTACAATGATTAGAGGTTCTATGCCCCTCCTGATAAGAGGCCTAGGGTGGAACCTGAGCTTGGGAGTTTTGAGCAGTGTTCGGATGCTTCTGAGTCTTCGGCTGAAGACTTGCAGGAGTATTCCCGTTACTCTGATTCTGATGTAGATGATTCTACTCCTTCTGCTTCTCCTCCTGAGGATTTTTCATTTTCAGAGACTCTTCATTCCATGAGGGAGCATTTTAAATGGGAAGGTCAGGATTTCTCTGATTCCAGGAAAAGGCTTAGGGAATTTTTGTTTCTACCCCAGCATAGGCCTTTAGCTATACCTCCTGTTCTAGATGTGGTGGAGGATGTTTTTGCAGAGGCTTCTCTGAACCCTGATTCTTTGCCTCCTGCTCCAGTTAAACCGGATAGATATTATAGGGTGCCTGAAGCTCATAAGTATCTTTTTAAGAGTCCTAGGGCAGACCCAGAAACTGTTTCACAGGGGCCTAAAGGTGTTAAGGCTTCTGTTGTTAAAAATCCTGTTCCTCCAGATAATGAGGCAAGGGCTTTGGATAGATGGGGAAAGAAAGTGTATACTTCTTCCACTTTGGCCATGAGAGCTTTGAATTGCCAGTTTCACATGTTGAAATACCAAAATTATCTCCTTTCACAATTAAAGTCTAAGGTAGATGCTTTGGCGGAAGGTATTGAGTGTAAAGAGTTGCAGGATTTAGTTCATGTTTCTGAACAGGTGGGTAAGCATTCTTTGCAATGTGGTTTTGATGCTGTGCAGGCCTCTTCGAGGGTGGCTGCCACTGGTTAGGTTCTTCGCAGGCACGCCTGGTTGAGGGATCAGAATTTAGCTGAGCATGTGAAGACAAGGATTTTAGATGCTCCTTTACAATCTGATGTGTTGTTTGGTTCCGGTGGAAGCAGTTCTAAAGAAAATGGAAGACAAGGCTAAGTCTATGCAGACTGTTAAAGATTTTTGCAGGTTCAGCCTCCAAGTTTAGTAGAAATTGGCCTACCAAGGGGTGGACATATCCTGCTTATGATTCCCAGTCTAGGGGTAGGTCTAGACGTGGTAGGGGCAGAGCTCAAGGTTCTTTTAGGCCTAGAACAGGAGTTCCCCTGCTCAGTCTTCTGGTGAGGGCAGGGGTCAGTCCTTTCGTAAACAGACCCAATGACCTGCCTTTTCAGCTGCCAGAATCTTCTGCCTGGCAGCACCTTTGGGAGGAAGGTTGGCACTTTTCAAAGAAAACTGGAGTTTAATTACCCAAGACAGATGGGTATTGGATATCATTCACCACGGTTACAGGTTTTATTTCCATACCTTGCCTCCTTTCAAAGGCATGCCAGACATTCCTCCTCAACAAAGGAAAGAGGCTCACAAGCAAATTTCTCTGTTGCTCCAAATAGGGGCCATTCAGCCGGTTCCTGTGCCAGAAAGGGGCCTAGGATTTTATTCTCGCCTGTTCCTAGTACCAAAAAGGGGAACACGTGGAGACCAATTTTGGATCTGTCTATCCTCAACACTTATCTGGACATTCCCAAGTTCAAAATGTTGACGTTACAACAGCTTTTACCTCTGCTGGGCAAAGATCACTGGATGGTAACTTTGGATCTCAAGGAAGCTTACCTTCATGTTCCTATCAGACTAATTTGCAGGAAGTATCTGCGTTTCGAGCTGGGAATTCTCATTATCAGTTCTCTGCATTGCCCTTTGGCTTATCTACTGCCCAGAGTATTCACAAAGGTTCTGGCTCCAGTGATAGCTTTCTTCAGGCTGAAAGGAATACAAATCTATCCTTATTTGGACGATTGCCTGATTCTGGCTCAAGGAAGGACGTGCTTCTTCAGCATTTGGAATATGTGATAGCAGTGCTAAGATGCCTAGGGTATTCTGTGAACGAAATAAAGTCCAGTCTAGTACCCTCTCAAGACATGTGCTTTCTGGGTGTGAGACTGAATACAGCAACCCAGATGGCCTTTTTAACCCCGGACAAACAAAAGAATCTTTCTCTTTACTTCCATCAACTATCTCATCAGTCCGGGCTGACTGCAAGGACAGTCCTTCAAGCCTTGGGGTTCATGGCATCTTGTATTCTGGTACTTCCCAATGCCAAACTGCATATGAGGAAGCTACAATGGTATCTCAAAAATGTATGGACACAGCACTGCCAGGATTTGGACACTGTCATTCAAATAATACCTTGCATTCAAAAGGAATTGTTGTGGTGGGCTCAGGAATGTCACCTAAACAAGGGACTCTGTGACCCGGCCAGAGGCGAGTCAGATTCTAATGACAGATGCCTCAGACTCAGCTTGGGGAGCTCATCTGTATGGAAAGTGGATACAAGACAAGTGGCCTGCCAGACTGCAGCATCTACATATCAACATGAAGGAGATGTTAGCAGTCCAGTTTGCATTACTGGCTTTCAAGGATTTACTTCTTCCAGGGCAGGTGTTGATTCTAACAGACAACACAACTGTCACGTGGTACATCAACAAACAAGGGGGAACACATTCTTATCCTCTATGCAGGCAAGCAATGATTTTGTGGGAGACTGCGTTAAGCTTGCAACTGAATCTTCAAGCAAGGTTTCTGCCAGGAGCACAGAACTCCTTAGCAGATGTGTTAAGCAGGCAAATCATGGATCCCCACGAGTGGAAACTGGATCTTCATGTATTTCAGACATTGACAGTGTCATGGGGAACTCCAGACATAGATCTGTTCGCTTCTCCACTAAACCACCAGCTGCCAAAGTTTTGCACGAAAAGGTTTCATCACACAGCCTGGAAAGTGGATGCTCTTTCTTTCAGTTGGAAAAATCTTTATGTGTATGCCTTTCCACCTCTGCCTCTCCTCCCAAAGGTACTCCTAAAGGTCAGACAAGACAAGCCAAGGATGATTTTAATAGCTCCAGATTGGCCTCGGCAGCACTGGTACCCATTGCTGAGGAGTCTGGTAAAGAAGCCTCCATGGCCCTTACCTTTGATTCCACACCTATTGTCTCAGAAGGACGGGCATCTACTCAATGTCAAGCTTCACTCTCTTCATCTAACAGCCTGGCATATTCTGTTTTGAACCATAGCAGGTCTCAGCTTCCTCAACAAGTTTTGAATGTGATTATGGAAGCCAGAAGACCTAGTACAAGGAAAGTGTACGCAGGAAAATGGAAGAGATTTTTATTTTGGTGTGCAGCAAAGGATTTGGATGTTTCTGAGCCAAATTTGAGTGTGGCTCTTCAATATCTTACTGAGTTATTGGACAAAGGTTTGTCTTTCTCTTCCATTAAGATTCATGCTGCAGCAATTTCAGCTCACTGATTGTGACCCACCATTGTTTTCTCATCCTTTGTTCAAGCAATTTCTTAGAGGGGCAAAGAATATAAGACCCCCATTAGAGCTCCTACTCCTGCTTGGGACCTCAATTTTGTGTTGGAGAAACTCACTCTACAACCTTTTGAGCCTGCAGCTACTGCTGAATTGAAATATTTGTCATGGAAGACTGCTTTTTTGTTAGCCATTACCTCTGCAAGAAGGGTGTCTGAATTGCAGTCCCTTATGGCGGTTGAGCCTTTCCTGATTTTTCATAAGGATAGGGTATCTTTACGTACTAATCCTTCCTTTATGCCTAAAGTGGTTTCTAGTGTGGCTTTAAACCAAACTATTCATTTGCCTACCTTTTATGCAAATCCCCAAAATAAGGGGAAAAGATTTTGCACACTTTAGATGTACACAGGCAATTACGTTATTATTTAAGCAGGACTAAGGATTTTAGGCAGTCTCAGCAGTTGTTTGTTTCTTTTGCTTTGAGTTCTCAGGGTAAGCCTGTGTCAAAACAAACTATTTCTAAGTGGATTGGGTTTTGCATTACTTTCTGTTACTCCCATCATGGCAAGGAGATTCCAGCTGGGATTAGGCCTCATTCCACTAGGGCTACTGCCGCTTCAACAGCATTTCTAAGGGGGGTGGCAACTAAGGATATTTTGGAGGCAGCTACTTGGAGTTCAGTGCATACCTTCTCTAAGCATTACCACCTTCCTCTCTACTCTAAATCTAGGGCTGGTTTTGCCACTGCTATTTTACAGGGCATGTTGTCAGCTCCTGCTTCTTTGATTTGCCATCCTCCCTTACCTCTGCTTTGGGATTCTACCCAAGTGTCAGGACTGCAGCAATGTGAGATGAAGAACATAGTACAGTTTTGTACCTACCATAAATGTAGATGTTCAAGATCCACATTGCTGCAGTCCAATTTACCCATTCTCCTTCCCCTCTGTGTTTAGGGGTGGTTGTGTGGGTGGGATTGTACCTTTCTGACTTTGTATATATTGTACATATATTTGGTACAGGGGTGTTTGGTGTGTTGTTGTTTTTTGGTTTGGCCTTATCTTTCTAGGGTCTTCTGACATCTGGGGCAAGAAAAGACTGAGGAAATGGCGTCGGTCATGTGCATTTGTACCCTGACGTCAGACTAATGCGCCTTGACCGACGTCAGCCTTATACTTTGGTATTCGGGCCGACTGGGACAGCGGACTACCCCAAGTGTCAGGACTGCAGCAATGTGGATCTTCGAACATCTACATTTATGGTAGGTACAAAAACTGTACTTTTTAGCTCTGTTACTAAATTCACTGCTTCTGGTATAGTTGATTTAGTTTGATTTCCATTTTCTAGTAATTGCTTTTTTGGCAGCCACCATAATTGGAGACAGCAAGGCCTTACTGTGTTTAGGGAATTCCTATTCTGTATTATAGCTCAGGTAAATCATCTTCATCACACCAGTCTGTCCACCCCAATATCTCTGACAGTGCATCCTGTAGGGAATCCTTAAAGTTTGCTCACCCAGACTGTGACATAGCTTGCTGTGTGGGGAAAGGTTAGTTTGCTTTTAATTTCTTGTACTTAGCCTTTTCCTGTTTTTTGTACTTTGATATGTTTTCTTTACACTGTGTTTTACTTGTATATTAAAACTTGAAAAGAAACCACAGCTGTCTCTTGTCAGACTGAATTTTTTCCCACCCTCACACCCTGTTATGTTTTTATAAACTCCACTGTTTTTCTAGTTGCCTGCCCCTTACGTTAATTTGACCATGTATCTCCTCCCATCTCTCCTTTCATTGGCTCGTGTGAGTAAGCGCAGAATTATCATTTTGTGAAATCACTCCCCTTCAAGTATTTAAATTTATTGGCCATCCCACTGTATTCCATAGTACCAGAATACAAAAGTGCCCACCCCCTTTCAATCTAGTTTGCTCTTTTAAAAATAGCAAACTTAAGTTACTCACTTTCTTTAACTGCTTAGTGGACACTGCAGTGCTTAGGATAAATCATTTTTTTCATCTTACCTTTAAACATCTATTGCAAGACCAGTTATTGGAGGTCCCACATTCTGCTCATCAGTAGTCCTCTTGGGATTGGTGCTTCTTGTTTTCTCTTGGTGAGAGAAGGTGTACAGCGACATTATTTCTTGGAGACAGCTGATCACCAGAAAGCCTAATAACTGCATTATAGGTGACAGCTTGGAATCTCTGCTTTTATATTCTGGTCATGGTGAGGGAAGGAGTGGAGTGCATTGATTCCTGACTGTTTCTGGTTGGAGAGTGAGTGTCTGTGCTTAACATTCCTGATTGATCGGCTTGTTATTCAAGGCATTTACTAGGAAAAGGCTACAAGTCTACAAATTCTTGCATCATCTGGGACCAGCCTTGATCGCCAAACAGGCTGTGGCCTGCTTCTCATCTTGGGATTGGTGCTAACATTTTGATCCTGGTGAGAGAAGACAAAGGAGCATTGTACCCTAACGGAGTGAAGCTGTGGTGAGACCAGCATTAGTAGTAGCCATTCTTGCGACTACTCTTTTTATCATTCTTGACAAGCTAATTCTTTGTTTTCAGTAAGTACTGCTTGATTTATTTCTAACTTCAGAATATTTGTTTATATAGACCCTGAAAATTTAAGGACAAAAGTATTTATTGGTTTCCCCTTAAGCGTTTCAGTGCTCTGTATACACCTTGAATGGCATTTTTTCTCCTGTAAAAGCACAATTGAAGTTTCTCCAATACCTACTTGCATATAGGACAACTAGATGTTCATTGTATTTCACTGCTGCAGTCGTTACACTTGGGTTATCCTGCAGTCAGGCGGTCCCGCAGTCGGCCAGAGTTCCAAAGTCTTGGTCCGGCGTTGGTTGCTGTCGCTTCTTCCCTGACGTCAGTGCGCCAGGGGTATACAAGATGCAGCCGACGCTATTTTCTTTAGTCTTTCTTGCGAACTGCTTTTGCTTCGGGCACTGCACAGCAAGTGCCGGTCGGCTGACTCCTGAGATTTTCGATTTAGAATTTCAGAGCCGAAGTCTTCAATAAAGCTAAGTACCCCATTGGGGAAACTTTCCTGCCTCAGTCCGATGTCAGAAAGTTAATAATTGCATTTCTTATGGAAAGCAAATACCTCAAGGATTTTCATTCTTACTGTATTCCATGCCTTGACCCAGACCACAACGTCACGAGTCGGTTTTGTGCTAGATTTAACAAACGCACTATTAAACGTCTGTTTGATTTTGCTTGCCATTATTTTGGCCAAAGGTTCAATTATACCATGCCGTCGGAACAACCGACTACCGGAATACACAATGCAAAGACCAGGATAAGGACAGGCATCAGAGGTCCAAAACCGACTAAACCCCTTCTAGGCCAGTCGCTGGTTCTCAGTGAGGTGCTTTCGCAGCCCCTGACGCCTGCTACCTCAGCCACAGGCCGCCTCCCACGTGGAGACTGCTAGGCCTCTGGAAACTCAAGGTATTGGGCCAATGGAAATTAACCCCTCAGATGGGTCCGGAGCCTCTGAGCAGGTATCTGTTTCTGAGGGTGTATTCAGAACTTCACAGCTTACCATCAAAACAACCAAGTCTAAAACTCCATTAAAGACCAGTACAGCATTCTCCAGGACAGGCCTCCATGCCTAAGAAACAGATGGTCAAAATGGCTGAATACCTAATTACTCTGATCAGGGGATGTCCTTCAAGGATGCATCTGCAGTCCTTACAAATGGGTTGTCCTGTCGTCAGGCAGCCCTTCGGTCGGCCGGATTCCAAAGTCTGGGTCTGGCCTCGGCTGGTGTCGCACTTCACCCGACGTCATAGCTGCAGTTCTTCGGGTATAAAGGCATCAGCCGACGCCATTTTCCTCAGTCTTTCTTGCCGCGTGGTGCCCGAAGCAGAAGCTGTTCGCAAGTGCTGGTCGGTCAGATCCAGAGATTACTACTACCGAATACTACTTTGAAGACTTCTAAAAAGCTAAGTACCCCGTTGGGGACTCTTTCTTGCCTCAGCCGATGTCAGAAAAAGTGAATAACTGTTTAACTTGTGGGAAACAAATACCTCATAAAGATTTCCACTCTTACTGCTTACCTTGTTTAGGCCCAGACCACGACGTAGCAGCTTGTTTAGCCTGTGCTTCTTTCAACCGACGAACGCTTAGACGTCGGTCGGAGTTTGCTGAACAGTTTTTCGGCTCAGATTTTGCGTACATAATGCCGTTGGATCCTCCGACTACTCAAATTAAGAAACGCAAAGAAACTACCCCATATGAGGACACTGATGCTGAAGAATCAATCCCTTCAGCCTCTCCTCCTGAGGATTACTCTTTTGGGGAAACTTTACACACCATGAGGGAGCATTTCCTTTGGGAGAGCCAGGATTATTCTGAATCCAAGAAAAGCCTCAGATTTTCTTTTATTGCCTCAGCACAGGCCCCTCGCTATTCCGCCTGTGTTAGATATTGTGGATGAGGTGTTCTCTGAATCCAGTCTAACCCCTGATTCTTTGCCCCCAGCACCAGTCAAGCCAGATGGGTACTAGAGAGTCCCTGACTCTCTCTCTCAGTTTCTGGGTCAGCAGCAGGGTTTTTATAAAGAAATATTTCACAGCGTCCCAAAGGGAAGGCTTCCACTGCTAAAAATCCAGTCCCCTCTGACAGGGATTCTAGAGCATTGGATAGATGGGGGAAGAAAGTTTACACTTCTGCAACTTTAGCAGGAAGGGCCTTAAATTGCCAGTTCCACATGCTTAAATACCAACAATATTTACTATCTTTGTTAAAAACAGAAAATGCTTATTAGCTCAGAAGCTCCTGATTACAAGGAAATGCGGGACTTTTTGCATGTAGCTGAACAAGTGGGAAAACGCTCTGCATTGTGGTTTTGATTCATTAGAGGCTTCTTGTAGAGCCGCAGTTACAGGATCTGTGATTCAAAGGCATGCTTGGTTAAAAGAACAAAGTTTACCTGATCATGTTAGGGCAAAATTATTGGATGCACCTTTACAGCATGATATCTTGTTTGGTGTTAAGGCTGAAGAGGTATTAAAGAAAACGGAGGATAAAGCATAATCTATGCAGACAGTGAAGGATTTCTTACAGGTACAGCCTCCTATATTTAGCAGAAATTGGCCTTCTAAAAATTGGTCCTTCCCAGTGTCAGATGCCAAAGAGGCAGATCTCAGCCCCAAGGCTCTTACAGACCACGACAGTGGGGTGCTTCAGCCCCTAAAGCAGCAGAAGACAAGTTGCAACCTTATAGGAGACTGTCCCAATGACTTCCCCTTTCAAATGCCAAGCTCTTTGCTTTTGCCAGCTCCCTTAGGGGGAAAACTAGCACTTTTTTCCAAAAAATTGGTATATAATCACTCAAGACAAATGGGTTCTGAATATTGTGTCTTAAGATTACAGGTTTCACTTTCACACTTTACCAAGGCCGAAAGGAATGCCAGACCTGCCACAAAATCAATGGGCAGAGGCACAAAAACAAATTGCAGCCCTCATGGACATGAGAGCTATTCAAAAAGTACCAGAACACGAACCAGGACAAGGATTTTACTCAAGACTTTTCTTTGTCCCCAGAAAGGACAAAGCTTTGAGACCAATACTGGACCTATCTTTTCTAAACACTTACCTGGATATTCCAAAATTCAAAATGTTGACACTACAGCAACTTCTTCCCATGCTGGGCAAGAAGGCTTGGCTTGTTACTTTGGACCTCAGTCAGACAAAATTGCAGAAGATACTTCAGATTCATAGCTGGCACAATGCATTACCAATTCTCTGCACTGCCCTTTGGATTATCTACTGCGCCCAGGGTCTTCACAAAATGCCTGGCACCAGTCATTGCATTTTGCCGACAGAAAGGAATTCAAATATATCTTTACTTGGATGACTGCCTTATTCAAGCAGAGAGCAAGGACATTCTACTAAAGCATCTGGCGTTTGTAAAAAGATTACTAGTGGGCCTAGGGTATACAATAAACGAAAAGAAGTCGAAACTAGTGCCCTCACAAGAGATGATGATCCTGGGTGCAAGCTTAAATACAACTGCCCAGATGGCTTATCTCACGCCAGACCAGCAAAGGCAACTGACTCTGTATTTCCATTTGGCAACAAAAACCCAACTCCCTGCAAGAAAGATTCTGCAGGCCTTTGGGTTTATGGCGTCCTGCATCCTGCTAATACCATATGCCAGACTGCATATGAGGAAGTTACAATGGTATCTAAGGTGTCTGGACTCAACACTGTCACAGTTTGGAAGCAATAATACCACTCCTTCTCTGCCTACAACAGGAGTTTTGATGGTGGGCACAGGCATGTCACCACAAGAAGGGACAGCCTTTCACTTTACCCACAGCCAGGCAGACAATAACAGATGCATCGGATTACGCCTGGGGAGCACACATGGCAGGAAAATGTATCCAGGGCAAGTGGACCACAGACCAAATGCATCTCCACATCAATCAAAGAGATGCTAGTTGTACAAAATGCCCTGACAGCTTTCAAGGACCTTCTGCATCCAGGAAAACTACTACTAAAGACTGACAACACCACAGTTATGTGGTACATAATCAAGGGGGCACACATTCCTATCCCTTATGCAGACAAGCCATGACTTTGTGGAACACAGCACTGACCTATTAAGTTCATCTGCAAGCACAATTCCTGCCAGGAAAGAATTTCTGGCAGACTTGCATGGATCCTCACGAGTGGAAATTAAATCCACAAGTATTTAGCACGATAGCACAAAAATGGGGATACCCAGACCTAGATCTCTTTGCCTCCCCTCTGAACTGCCAACTACAGAAATTCTGCACAAGGACTTGCCACACACAAGCATGGAAAGTGGATGCTCTTTCATTCAGCTGGAAAACACTAAAGGTTTATGCCTTTCTACCTCTGCCTCTCCTTTCAAAGGTACTCCTAAAAGCCAGACTAGAGTCCAAAAATGATCCTGATTGCCCCGGACTGGCCATGCCAGCACTGGTACCCAGTCTTAAAGAATTTGGCTCGGGGCCCAGCATGGATTTTACTTCAAATTCCTCATCTTCTGACTCAACAAAACAATCAGATCCTGCACAGCCAGCTCAAAACTTTAAATCTGGCTGCATGGCAGATAACTTAGCCAAACAGCCAACACCTCTCTCTAAAGCTGTTATGGATGTCATTTTGGAGGCCAGGAGGCCCAGCACCAGGAAATCTTTTTCAGAAAAATGGGAAGAGATTCTGTGCCTGGAACCAGACTCGAGGCCTTGACCCTCTTGTTCCAAATATTCTTCGGATATTACAATACTTAACTGAGATGCTGGACAAAGGCCTATCCTTTTAATCTATTAAGATCCACTCCTCTGCCATTTCAGCTCATTGTAACATGGATCCTCCTATTTACTCTCATCCATTACTAAGACATTACCTCAGAGGAGCCAAAAACATAAGACTGCCCCAGAGAGCACCGACTTGAGACCTTAACTTCGTCTTGGAAAAACTTACTTTACCACCTTTTGAGCCAGCCAGTTCAGCAAAATTAAAATTTTTGTCATGGAAAGCTGCTTCTGGCAGTAACACTCTGCACGGGAGCCACAGGCACTAATGGCAGTGGAATCTTTCATTTTTTGTTAAGGCAGGTTCTCTCTAAGAACAATCCCTACATTTATGCCCAAGGTGTTATCCAGTGTGGCTCTTAACCAAACTATTCACTTGCCAACATTTTATCCAAATCCCAAGAATAAAGGGGAGAGACTTCTGCACTCATTGGACATGCACAGGCAGCTACGCTTCTACCTGGACAAAACAAAAGCCTTCAGGAAAACTGAGCAACTGTTTGTAGCATATGCTGCAGGATCACATGGAAAGGCTCTCTCAAAGCAGACCATTTTTAAGTGGATAGGACACTGTATCAGTTTCTGCTACACACAACATAGAAAAACTGTACCTAACAATATTAGGCCACATTCTACCAGGGCAACTGCCACTTCAGCAGCCTTCCTTAGAGGAGTACCAACCAAGGATATTTTGGAAGCTGCAACTTGGAGTTCAGTGCACACCTTTACCAAGCATTACCACTTGCCTCTACTCTAAATCCAGAGCTGGCTATGCCACTGCAGGGCCTCATAGCCACTCCAAATCATTTATAGACCCAGCCACTCCGCCTCAGTTTTGGGATTCAACCCAAGTGTCATGACTGCAACAGTGAAACACTATGAACATAGTACAGTTTTTGTACCTACCATAAATGTAGATAGTGTATTCACTGCTGCAGTCCAGGTTACCCTCCCTCCATCCCCACTTTTTTAGCTGGGACTTATCTATACCTTTCTCTCCTATACAACCTATGTGGTGTATTTGCTTGTAACTGAAGGAATTTTTTTTATTTATAACCAGAATAAAGCACCCAAAATATGATAGTCAAGGACGAAAACGTGTTGTGAATATTTCAGCGTTATTTCTTGTGATTAAACTGTTCGTGACATGGTCCCTGGATTTTGGGTGCTTTATTCTGGTTATAAGTGACTTTTTTGCACCTGCCGTTCCTTTTTGTTATTTTTTATGGATGCTTTATTAGCAATATTTGCCGGCACCTAACATCTGGGACAAGAAAAACTGAAGAAAATTGCGTCTGCTGCATCTTGTATACCCCCGGCGCACTGACGTCAGGGAAGAAGCGACAGCAACCGACGCCGGACCAAGACTTTGGAACTCTGGCCGACTGTGGGACCGCCTGACTGCAGGATAACCAAAGTGTAATGACTGCAGCAGTGAATACACTCTAACATCTACATTTATGGTAGGTACAAAACTGTACATCTGCAGTGACCAGCACTGTCCCCATAGTTGCAAACCGAAATGCTGCACACCACCTACTGTAATGCCTTCCCTGGTAAGGTCAGACCACAAAATGGTCTTTGAAGTAAAAAAAAAAAATAAAACCTGGAGTATTCAGGAACTATTCTAAGGCTAATCTCCTGCTAGTAAGCGAGAATTTGGCAAAATTTCTAGCCCCCATAAACCCCGAGGACACTGCTGCCTATGCTAAACTGTTCACAGAAATCCTCTACAAGCATGTTAATAGCTGCATAGAGGCAGCTGTACCCACCAGAAAGAAGTACAGAACTAACACCAAAAGAACAAGCCACCCTGGGGGAATCATAAAATCAATAGGCTGTATAACAGGAGAAATACGGCAAAAAATAGGCAGCACCCAGCAGGATAAAAGCACTCTCGTCAAACTAAAACAACTCGGAGGGTAAATACCAAAGCCAAATTTGAGGCTAGTTTGGCCTCCCAGGCCAAGGACTACCACAAAACGTTATTTAGCTATGTCCGCAACCTCAAACATGTAATACACAGTTGTGTGCAGAGCTCATTGTAAATGTAGTCACCAGCACTGAGCCAGAAGATCTAGCAAACCTGGCTGATGAATCCATTTCCACCTTTGCCCCTCTCGGTCAACCTTCCCTCATGAAATATCAAGTTCAACTCCCCTTACTATCGCTAGTGAACAGGTCCTTGATGCCCACCCTATGACCAAGAACACTGCATCAGTGGTTCCAGACAATATCCCTGGATTTCTTCTGAATAGAACGAAACATGACCTGTCAGGGCCTCTGGAATTACTGTTCAGCTGTAGCCTCCAAACAGGCTTCATGCCTCATGAATGGAGAAAGGCAGTTATTCCTCTGCACAAAGGTGGGTTATCTACAGACCCACAAGTCTCACTAGTCTTGTATTGTAAAGCCATGGAAAGAATTATCATGGAGATGATCAGTAGAGGTATAGTAAACCTGCAGACACCGGGCCCAACCCAATTTGGTTTAATCAAGGGCAGAGATCATGCCCACTCAACCTTGTTGACTACTTTGAGAAGGTCACCAAAGCAATGGGTGAGGGCAGAATAGTTCACACTGCCTGTCTTGACCTGGTCAAGGCATTTGACACAATACTCCACTCAGGCATTGTTGACAAACTCAGGAGATTAGGTGCAAACCTGTATGTCACCTGGTGGGATAGCCAGCTGGTGCTCAGGACCCAGGAAGTTGGAATTGTGGAGTCAACCTTTACAAAGAGCCCAGTCACAAGTGGAGTCCCTCAAGGATCAGTCCTTGGACTGCTCCTTTTTGACATTTTACTTCTCAGAAGTCTATGCCAATGTCAGTGGTCTCTGGCTGACTAAATTTGTAGATGATTGCAAATTAGGAGCTGTCGTTGAATCTGACACTGACACAAATGGTTTCCAGGAGCGGCTGAAAGACAACTGATGTCTGAAACAGACAACTGAGCCATGGACTAAAATGAGTTGCCAAGAAGTGCATAATAGTATCCTTTGGTAAGCCGTCCATCCCTGGTAACTATCATATCGACAACACACCCCTTAGACTTGACCCAGTAGTCGGGGACTTAGCACACAGTAATCTAGCCTTTGACCATCATGTGTCTACAGTGGTGAGGAAATATTTATGTTGGGCAACTTATAAACAAAGGTATGGCATCCAAGTCCAAGAAGTCATTGTTCCACTGTATTCAGCATTCATCAGACCTGTCATTGAGTACAATGTCCCCTTTGGTATGTACCTAACCAGGCATATGCAACAGTTGGAACGTCCACAGAGGTTCCTCACTGAAAGAATACAGGCTGCAAGTAAAATGTCCTATGCAGACCGCCTCAAGGCCCCTATCCCTGTATTCTGTGTTCTACAGACTTTTGAGGGGAGATCTGTGCCTGCCATACAGGGCATTCAGACCCCACTCTGGTGGACCTCCTGCATATCCACAAAACAAACTGCACCAGAATTGCCCATTCTAAAGACTTAAACCTTGCCTGTGATATAAATGGAACTTGCTAGAGAGATGGGTGTGTCCCAGAGACTACCCCGTCTAGGGAACAGGCTCCCCATCCATGTGAAGCAGAGTTTCTCCCTAACCCAGTTCAAGTTCAACTTGCACAATTGGATGGGAAACCTGTAATTCATCCCTGGTTTGGCTCCTATGTCTCTAATGGACACCGGTAACCTGTAAATGGTTCATCTCCCTTGGCCCATGCTTACTCTTATCAAAAGGTATCCGAACTTGTCAGAGATTTGGGGTGCATGGTTAGGCTTAAGGCCCTTGTGATCATTAGTCTAGTAAACACCTATGAATGTACCATACTCCTAGAAAATGTGTTCCCAGTTGCACTTTCTTCCCCATCACACCTCCAACATTTGCTGACTACCTGAGGAAAAATTCTCTGTTTTCTATTTGGAGTATAAATATGTCTGTGTAAACATTTCCAAGCAAAAATCCCAAGGTTGTTTATTGCTATTCACAACTTCTCTGGTTGATAAAAATGTGCCTGACCTGTGTAAGATTAATGGGACTAAAAACATTTTAACTGCTTGATCTGATGTCAGTTTTCAGTCTATACCCAACTAATGGGTTTGGATCCGACTCTGCATTGCTGAAGCTCGTGGCAACAAAAAACTCACTAGCTTCTCCCTTACCCATAAGGCACCAACCTAAAGTACCTCCGATCTCGTTTGCTGCTTTATGCAAAATACGTGATGACTGTTGCTCTCGAGCAGGTAAGTGTTAAGTTTTGTGAATTTGTATTTCTTTCCAGTTAAAACCTCTCTTGGATTTTTACTATCCCTTATCACTTAACATTTATTATGTTTCCTTATTTCTCTACAGTTGTATCTTGAATACTATTGTTACTATTCCTTTCTGGTGTCTACAGTCAGTTTAGCTGCTTTGTTTACCATTGTAATTTTTCTTTTCAAAAACAGAAAAAAAAGTTTAGTCCTTCACTCTTTTCTTGTTAGTAAAAGATACCATTGTTGCTTATGTCGCTGTGGCAGACCAAGGCCCCAGCAGGGTTCAATAAATGTCTCAATTGCGGGCACAAGATTCCTGTATCCATCACCCACACTGTGTATTGTCTTGGGCCCCTTCATTTATAGAAATACTGTGCTGTTTGCCATAGGTTTAATCCCAGGGCCCTTGTTAAAAGGAAGAATAAATTGATCCTAAAAGGTTTACTTCCTTCTGCATTTGGAAAGGCTTTATCTGGAGCTAAATCTAGAAAGTCAAAATTTATTCAAGTGCCATCTACTTCTTCCTCCAAGGCCTTGGAGCATTCCAAAAAGTGACCTTATTCTGATCCGACCTCAACATCCGATCCTAAAAAGAAAATGATCAGACATCGTATCCTAGGCTGAAAAAAAAACATCTAGGCTGAAAAAAAACATCTAATCTGGTGACTTTGGATCCAGTAAAAGAAATTACCAGGTCAAATCACTCCTTCCAGTATTTACTTACCAAGGACCAAATACTCACCTTCTGTGGACCCAGTACCCTCTATTGTCCCCTCTCCCTTTTTGGAGAGACCCAGGCCCTCCTCTGTAATTTCCACTCCCTCTTCCAGGAGTTTGATAGAAGATTTTGAAAGAAGTGGTGTGAAAAAAATCTCTCTGAGCAGAGTCAGATGCCTCAGCAGCTTCTACCCCTTCAGGACAGGAGGGCCAGTCTTTTACCACACCCCCTTAACCAGTTCCTCCTCTGAGTCCTTCGATCTGAGCCATCCGACTCCACCTGCCTCTTTTCTGAACATAGCTTTATCTTCTGATCCAGAGTTTGCTCTGAGCATTTTGGTTCAGTCATATCTGGAGAACTCTTGGAGCCGAGGCTTCCCTGTCGGATCCGAGGTGTTGGGAGTGGACTCTGAAGTTGTCGGAGCTGTGTCTGTACCTCGGAGCCTTGGTACAGGTTAGCTGTGCTCTGGCTTCTATCTTGGGGGGATTACCTCCAGAGCAGGGAGGGACGCTGATCCAAAAACTTGTCTCTTCTGATGTCATTTTTCTCTCTGGGGTGGTCTGCCTTTGAGGCTAATGAGAGCGAATTGTTTGCCTTAGTAGTGCAGACTGATCCTACCCACTCTGATACTTAGTCTTGTAGCATTGATGTCTCTGCACTTGGTGGCTGATCACCCTTTTTCCACAGACTGTGCCAGTATGTAAACTCCAGGCTTCCCAACAGGGTATCCCCGACTTCTGATACTACCTCAGAGCATCCCATTGAGTGCCCCAAAGAAGATTACGTGGAAGATGAGCCACTTGGAGTCCCTAGAAGAGTCTTGTCACAGAAGGTACGCACTTCGATGAAGGATCCTGACTGTCTCATTTGGCAACATCGTTTAAGCAGCACGGTGGTTGGAGGCAGAGAAACCTTTCATCCAGGGAGTCTGTATTCCTGGAGGCTTTTGGTACTGGCCTGTCTACCTCCTGGGTGCCTCTGCCTGCAGATGAGCTCATTGAGCTGATCTCTTGGTGGGTGTGGAAGGCTCCCGACACTATTGAACCTTATACCTCCTGAGACCAGACAGAATTGTGGTACCACTGGTGGACAAACTATTTTGGTGAGAAGGGTTGCCCGTTGATGCTATCTTCATGCCGGTGGCCACTAAAAAGGAACTTGCTGAGGAGAGTTCCACTGTTCACACCCCCCCCCCCTTCACAACAGGGAGTCTTGGGCAATGGACAGGTTTAACGGTGTCTACACTTGCGCCACATTTGTTTTAAGGTCTTTCAGTTATTTGATACATTTCACAAGATGAGGGATTTGATTTTAAGGAGCTCTCAAATACCCGCTCGGGATCCGTTTCTAAAGTACAATTGACCATGACTTATCAGTTGGCTCCCAAGCAGTCTATTGCCAATTCTTCCATGAGGTTCATTTCACATGTAGCCGAAAGAACCTCTAGGGCAGCGACTTCAGACATTTCCATGAAGAGGCATGCCTGTATGCTCTTATGTGATTCTACTTGGCCCTTCGAGTCTGTTTGCCAGTGCTCCCTTTGACTGCACGTCCTTGGCCCCCAAAGTGAAGGACACATTATCCAGGTGTGAGAAGGAAGGAAGGAGTCTGCCATGGGCATATGTTTTTTTGACCCCCTCAATGTTCCTTTTCTAGGAATCCGTTATGCAGTCGAAAGATGTGGTTCATGAAATCCCAGGGATCTTTCCAGGACGTGTGGAGGAAGTATCCCAGGTGGAGAGGGGGGGCACTGTAATGGTAAAGCCTGCCCCCCACCCCGCAGCAGAGGTGGCTGCAGAAACAGGGGTACAGAGATTCTTTGAGACCCTTCAGGCATTCCTGAAAGGAACCTGATTGCCCTACTCTAGAGGTAATTGGGGGTAGACTATCCCTGCACTATAGAGCCTGGCTAAAAATAACAGATACTTGGTTGCAGAGGATTATTTTCAGAGGATGTACAGTGCCCTTTTCCCTCCCTCCTCCATTTTCAAGAAAAATTCTCTAGTATTCCACCCTGATAGAGGGAGCAGGCATAAATTCAGGTTCAAAAGCTGCTAGAAGAGTAATCCAAGAGGTCCCACCAGACCAAATAGAATCTGCAACTTAGATGGGGGGGGCTGGAGACCAGTTCTGGATTCCAGCAACTTAAGTCAGTTTGCACAAAGTTTGATCATGGTAAAGTCCATTCTCCCTTTAAATGACCAGGACAACTGCATGTGTTATATAGACCTTCAGGATGCGTACTATCGCATAAAGATGAGCAGACTATCCAGAAGGTACTTGGGCTTCCTGCTCGGAGCCATTCATTGCCAGTTCAAAGTTCTGCCCTTTGTTTTCACCACAGCCCCCCCAGGGTGTTCACCGAATGCATGACAACAGTAGCAGCTCACTTTCTGCCATATCTGGATAGAGTGGCTCATTACCACTCCGGCCAAGCATCAATTAATAAAGGCAAGAGATCAGGTTCTCCAGATATGTGTTCTCCTGGGGATAACCATAACCTAGGAAGTCTCAACTGGATCCAGCTCAAAGTTTAGAATTCATAGGAGCACTATTAAATACAAAGTCAGCTGTGGCATCACTGCCTCCAAGAGTTCGGGCCATAAGATCACAGGTCTGAAAAGTAATCTGCAGTACCAAGATTTCAGTCTGCATGGTCTTTCGGGCTTTGGCATCAACACCAGTGGCAGTAATACTAGTACCATTGGCCAGGTTAGCCATGCAGTGGTCAGTACTTCACCAGCCCATCTGTAATCTGATTTGCATCACTCAAATATGCAAGAGAGATCTCATGTAGTGGATTCAGTCAGATCAGGTTTTACAAGGCCGTCCATCCATTGCCCCTCAGCCGAAGGCCATAGTGACCATGGACATTTGAGGTGAGGCGGAGGGGCACTTTATGGGGAAAACGGTACAAGGCTTTTGGTTCCCCCGAAGAGGCCAACTTGCATATCTTTGTCCTAGAAATGAGAGCAGTGATTTTAGCATTGCAGGCCTTTCAGGATGGGGTACTATTGCAGTTCGAACTGACAGTATGCCACTAGTGTGGTACATCAACAAACAAGGAGGGACCAGATTTTGGCTCTTGTGTCGAGAAATGATCAGTGGGTGATCTCTTCCAACTGCTTTCTTATAGGAATGCACATTCCAGGGAAGTCCAGTGTGATAGCAGCCAAGCTGAAGATGAGCCAGGTGCATTCTACTACCTCATGAGTGGTTTGTCAACAGGGATGTGGCGAAAATGTTATGTAGTCCTATCTTGCTGGATGGTTGGGTTCAGAGCCAATTTTCGGCTCCGACTCTGCCGATACTAAAGCTAGAGAGCTTTTACTGGCTCAGTGCTAGCCCCTATCCCATGGTGCCTCACGGCAATTCTCCAGATTGCGTTTGCTGCGAAAGCTTCGAGGTTGTGTTTTTACTGGCTCGTTCGCCAAGTAAAACTTTATTTGCTAAATTTAGTCCTTTTTCCTACTTTTAATAATTCATTTATATATACGTATAGCTTTTTTTGTCTTGTGTGACTTTTTTTTTTGAGGTTTCCGACCCTTATCCCACCCCCCGCATAAGACTGTACGACCCGTTTAAGTTAGAGGGCCATAGTGCCTGTTTACGTTAGTGGGCCTTTCCTCCCTGTGTGAGCATTTATATAATAAAAAAAAAAAATAATTCTCTCTCCTTCCTCTCTATTGTTGTAGTTAATACTTAGTTTTGTTATCTAGCTTATCTATTCCTGATGGTCAGAATGTCTAAAGATAAGGATAGGGAGCATAAAGTTCATTGCCCTTCAGGGAAGCCCATTTGCAGGAACCCTGCTACATTTTGTCACTTATGTAGCACTAGTTTTAAATGAGACTGTGGAAACTCATAAGGGGTCTCATGACCAGTTCCTTCAGGATCAGCTAGAAGTTGGTCAAGCAGCTCCAAAATCCTCAAAGTCTTCGGCCCCGGCTTCGGAGCAGACTAAAAAGACCAAAGCGTCGGAGCGAAGAAGTTTCAGTTCTGACTCTGCTTAATCCATTTCAGTGCTGTCTGTCTGCTTGATTCTGAGACTACCCTTGGTACCGAAAGTTTTACCTGAAATCGAGGTAGTGTTTCCCACTTTGAGAGCTCCTATTTTGGAGCAAAGGAGATCTTCTGTCTCCACCAGATCCTCCAGGACTCTGAGGACATAGAGTGGGTGGTGAAGAGGTTGCTTTCGGATCCAGCTCTGGCAAGAAAATTGGCCCTTCTGGACCAAAAGGTTTCTGAGCCGACCCCCTTACCGACAACTGTTCCTCCTCAGACTGCTTTGCTCTCTGAGCCTATTACTTCAGGTTCTTCTGTCTTGGACCAGTCTGCTCCAGGGATTCAATCAGTTTCCCCAGAGCCATTACTCTGTCCTCTGGCTTAAGTCTGGAGCCGAGGGATCTGGGAGCCGATGCTCTCGTGTCAACTTCGAGGGGACAGTCACCCTGGGTTCTCGTAGCCGTTCCCCCTTGCTAGGAGTCTGCCCTGTATCCCCTCTGAGCAGAGGTCTTCGGAGCGAGGGGGGGAAGGCTTTCGAAGCTATAGAGAAGGCTTTATCCTCTGCTAAAGCCATTCCATTCAAACCTGTGTCCCACCAGCAGCAGGCAGCAATCTCACCCCCCCCCCCGCCACCCCCACAGCGTAGGGAGCCAGAGGCCAAAGTAGCCCCCATTGGAGGTACCCCATTTTCCGACACCTCCCCAGATTATCCCACTGGAGAGCTCCCTCGGAAGAGGCTGTGTAAGAGAGCATGTCTACTCACCTGAGTCTGTCACCTCAGCCACTGATTTAGAGGAATCGGAAGGGTCCCCTAGATCCCCCTCTGAGGATGTCTTTCTGACATCTTAGAAATCCTTAGGGGGTGATTGGAAGGCCACTAACCCTACTGATGAATCTGTGTATCTTGAGGTCTTTGGTTCCTGACCTTCCAACTCTTGGGGGTCATATCGCTGAAAGCCTGGACCTCTCCAGATTCAGTGGAGCCAGTCCCGAGGAGGCCAAATAAGTTCATGACTGCACCTGAGGACAAGACTTTTCTTAGTAAGGGAGTTCCGTTGATGCTATGGTGGTTGCAGTGGCCACCAAGAAGGAGTTATCCAAGACATCCAATATCCATCCTCCTAACAAGGATTCCAGGAGGATGGATAGGTAGGGGGTAGCGTACCTTTTCATCAGCGTTTACACTGAGATCACTGAATTACATTACTCATTTTACCTGTCTTCAGAGGGATCTCCTGAAAGAGTTGGGAGACTCCCTCCAGGTTTCAGTAGCTCTGGGTTCCATGGATAAGGTTTCTGCACAACTCTCCCCTTACTTCCATAGCCAACTCCTCCATGAGGCTGATCTCGTACGTGGCACAGTAGGGCAGCCGCAGCAGGAATATCCCTCTGGAGACATTCGTGGATGCATCTTTGTAATTTTACGGAGTCCATAAAGTCTTTCTTCACCAACGTCCCCTTTGATACTTTTCTTTTTGGACCCCAAGTGAAAGACTTTGACTAGGTGTGAGCAGGAAGGGAAAGCCTCATCTGCCGTCTGAGTCTGTTTCTCTCTCCCGTCTAGACCCTATCCCAAGGGTAATACAGGAGGGAAAATGTGGTTCCATAAATCCCAAAAAGGTTTCCCTCAGGCGCAAGGTCAACACCCCCTTAGAGGCAGAGAGGGGTATATAATGGAAGACACCGCCCTCGCGGCAGAGGAGGTCCTCAGCATCAGGGAGACGGCGAAACCTTCTCTGATCGTCCCATCGCCCCTGAGGGGTTGCTCGACTGTCTCTGGAGGCAGTCTGGAGTAGTCTATCGCTGTACCGAAGCGCCTGGCTAACCATCTCCCGAGATCGTTGGGTGCACACCATAATATCCAGAGGTTACTTGATCCCCTTTGTTTCCGAACCCCCCAACAAACCAGTCTCTACCAGACGCACCACCCATCCAACTAGACCGTGCAACGTCAAGAGGTCATCTCGTTGCTGCAAAAGTCATCCAAGAAGTCCCTGCAGAGCAAGTAGGATCCAGAAGTTACTCTAGATTATTTTTAGTTCCAAAAAGACAGGGGACTGGAGATCAGGTCTAGATCTCGGCAGGCTCAACAAGCATGTAAAGAAATCGAAGTTCCGAATGGTCACCCAGCAGTCTATATTTCCCTTTATCGGGAAAGACCACTGGATATGCTCAATCTATCTCCAGGACGTGTACTACCATATCAAAATGGACAGGCGCTCCAGGAGACACTTGCACTTCCGGTTGGGTGCCAATCATTTTCAGTTCAGAACACTGCCCTTTGGTCTCACTACAGCTCCCAGAGTGTTTACCAAATGCATGGCAGTAGTAACTGCTCACCTGAGATGTCAAGGATTCCAGGTGTTTCTGTACCTAGATGACTAGATGCTTGGTGATAGCAGTGAGGAGCAACTCGTCAGAACCAGGGGTGAGAGACTATCCTTGTGCTCCAGTCTAAGCATCACTGTCAACCTAAAGTCAGTCTTATCTCCCTCGCAGCACATTGTATATTTAAGCTCAGAAATGGACACAACCACCATGTCAGTAAGGCGAACGCCGGAAAGAGTAGTCTCTCTATGCACTCAAATCAGATCCTTGCTGAAGAAAAAGTTCAGGCCAGAGTAGTCAAAGTCCTAGGGACTATGGCTTCCGCCATGCTATTAGTTCCTCTTGCTCGTCTACACATGAGGATACTTCAGTGGCTGCTATTTGCCCAATGGTCGATGCAAGACCTTCCATTGTCTCACCAGGTTTTGATAAACGCATGCAAGAAGGATCTGACATGTTGGTTGCACACAGAACAACTTATCTTAGGTCATCCACTTGTTTCTCCCCAAGAGAAAGCCGTTTTGACCATGGACGCTTCCCATATGGGATGGGGGGGCATTATCTGGGAATGACAGTCCAAGGTACTTGGTAGAACCACTTGCACATTAATGTTCTGGAGACGAGAGTGATGCTGTATGTGTTGCAAGCACTTCACATTCACCCCAGTGGGAAGGGAGCTGAGATTTCAGTCGGACATGTCTGTCGTGTGGTACATAAACCAGTAAGGGGGAACAAAGTCTTACCCACTTTGTAGAGAGACCTTAAGAGTTTGGAAATGGGCGATGGATACTCGACTCTTCCTGATAGCAACGCATATACTGGGAAAATCCAATGTAATAGACAGTCGAGCAATTCTGATGCCTCACGAGTGGTCCCTGAATCCAGTGGTTGCAAAAGATCTTTCACTGATGGAGCCAGGCTGGCCCCATTTGCCACTCACCTGAACACAAAATGCAGCAGCTACTTTGCCCTCATTCCCCATCCAGGGATGTCACCCAGGGATGCTCTAGTTCACAATTGGCCCCCGGGACGACTTTATGCCTTTCCTCCTTTTCCACTCATCCCAAAGGTAATAAGAAAGCAAGACAGTTGGAGTTCCTTGATCCTCATTGCTCCTTACTGGCCTTGACAAGTTTGGTCTCCCTTCCTGTAGCCCTACCTTTTGGAGGAATTATGGCTCTCCAGATCTCTTTATTCATAAATTGGGACAGTTCAATCCCACCATCCACACCCTCAAATTGACAGCATGGCTGCTCCAGTTCCATGAATAGCCAGGTGTATTCCCCTATCCCCTGCGGTCTCTCACATTCTAATTTCATCCCATAAACCTTCTACTCAAACTATACTCCAGCAAATGGAAAAGGTTTTTGTTTTGGGCTACGAACCGGGGCTTCAATCCATATATGGCTTCTGTAGAATCTAGCTTATCCTTCCTAGCGTCAATTTTTCATGGAGCGGCAACCGCTACATTTCAGTTAGCTGCCCTTCCCAATTTCCATTTTGGCTTCATGGGAAATCCAATCATGCAGCACTCATGTAAAACTTTCTTAAAAGGAGTTCTCAGGCCTCCAAACAACCATTAGAACCCTGGGACTTTAACTTAGTCCTCTTATCTTTGATGTCTGCACCATTTGAGCTGTCCTCATCAGACCTAAAACTGTTGTCATGGAAAACACTTCTTAGTAGCCATAACATCTGCTAGGAGTGTTTCAGAAATGCAAGCTCTAACTATTCGACCTCCTTACATTATTTTTCACAAGGTTTGTCTCTCCTCGTCTGTGTGTCGTCTCCTCGTCTGTGTGTCGTCTCCTCGTCTCCCCCCCCCCCCCCATCTCTCAAAATGGCTTTCAGATTGCATATCATTTCCTTATCAACAAGCTGGCGAAGTCTCATTGCACCACACTGGCCACACCAACATTGGTACCCCCTCGTGCGCAGTGTCACTGCTGGAACCATGGCACCTGCCTCCGACCACTTCCCTGCTGTCCCAGCAGGAGGGCCAGATTCTGCACCCCCAGCTTCAAACCCTGAACCTTGCAGCCTGGCTAATTACCTGTGCACTCCATTACCTCTCAGTAAGCAGGTGCTGGGTGTCATTCTGGAGGCAAGGAGACCTAATACTAGAAAATCCTATGCTGAAAAGTGGAAAAGATTCTGTTCCTGGAGCCAAACTCTGGATGGGCACAACAGTGCCCAGTTTACTGCGTATTCTTCAATACTTAACAGAGATGCTTCACAAGGGCTTTTCTTTCTCTCATTAAAATTCATGCCTCTGTCATTTCAGCACATTTTAATACGGAGCCACCCCTCTTCTCACCCACTGCAGAAGCAATTCCTCAGAGGGGCCAAAAATTTAAGGCCACTCAGGAGAGCCCCTACTCAAGTCTGGTACCTTAACTTTGTATTGGAAAAGCTCACTCCACCTCCCTTTGAGCCAGCTGCAACTGCAGAGTTGAAATTCCTTTCTTGGAAAACAGCCTTCCTTCTAGCCATCACTTCAGCAAGAAGTCTGAATTGCAGGCCCTCATGGCAGTGGAGCCCTTCATCATTTTCCGTGTTGACAGGGTGTCCCTCAGGACCAATCCTTCCTTTATGCCCAAGGTGGTATCCAGTGTGGCCTTTAATCAGTCCATTCATTTGCCATCCTTTTCTAATCCACAGAACAAAGGAGAATGAATACTGCACTCTTTGGACATGCACAGACAACTTCGATTTTACTTGGATAGGACTAAGCCTCTCAGAACAGCTGCTAGTGGCCTTTGCTGCAGGGGCAGAGGGGGAAGGCCATTTCAAAGCAAGCCATTTTTAAATGGATAGGCCGTTGCATTCATTTCTGCTGTAAGCACCATGGAAAAAACCTACCCCACAGGGGATAAAGTCATATTCCACCAGGGCTGCATCTACTTTAGCAGTCTTATCAGGGACATCCTAGAAGCTGCTACCTGGAGTTCTGTTCATACCTTCACCAAGCATTACCACTTGCCTATTTTATCCAAATCCAGAGCTGGTTTTGCCACTGCAGTCCTGCAGGGCCTAATAGTCTCTAATTGCCTCCTCCCTTCCGTAGCTTTGGGAATCTACCCAAATGTAATGACTGCAACAGTGAAACACGAAGAACATAGTACAGTTGTGTACACTTACCATAAATGTAGATGTTAGTGTATTCGCTGTTGCAGTCCTAGTTACCCTCCCATCAGCCCCCTGACTTCTGCTTGCTATACCTCTCTTTACTGTATTTAAGCTTTCTGGTGTATTTGCTTATAATTGGAGGTTGTAACCTTGTATATAATTGTTTCCCATTATGGGGGCACCTGACATCTAGGGCAAGAAAAAATGAAGTAATGGTGTCGACTGCATGCTTTATACCCCTGACTACCTGACGTCATGGAAGATGACAGCAACCGACACAGGACTCAAGACTTTGATAATCAGGCCGGCTGAGGGCTACCTGCAAGCAGATGCCATAAATGTAGATGTTTGAATGTATTCACTGTTGCAGTCATTACATTTGGGTTAAGTGTGCACAGCTGTACTTTTCATGTCTATTCATCTTTTTCACTATCCCTCCCACCAACCCCCTCCAAATAATTGCTCAGTCTTGAGGACTGGGTTAGAATTATAACTAATTTGTCTGACATTGTGGTCATCATTTGATCTTCAGTCTGCTGGTATAGTCTCCAAACGTATCAAAGCTATGGTGCCAAAATGGAGCTTCTCCCCTTCCCATAATACCCCTCTCTCCCTCACTACCTCATATCTCGTTTGCCACCATCCCAACTACAAGCGGGTCATCTGAGCTCCATCTTTGTTGCGGGTTTTTGGCAATTTGTAAGTCTTTGTACTCTGGTACTGTTTTAAACTTTCCTGTTAGTTTCTGAACTTTTCCCTACCCTTCGCGTTCTTCGTAGGTAGCAATTTTCATTGCTTTAAGTCTCTTCCGGCCTGGTTCCCTTTTCTGTCTTTCTGTCATGGCTGATGAATCTAACAAGTCAGAGAAAAAGTAATGTTTCTAAAAAATGCACTGGGTGTGGGCATAAACTACCACCCTTGGATGGTCACACGTTGTGCGTAGTATGTTTAGGTGTCCCTCACTTAGACTCTAGATGCTCTGTTTTTGCAGGGTTTTCTTCCCGTACCCTCATGGACAGACGCACCAAGCTGGTTCTTAAGGGTTTGTTATACAGTTCTTCTGGTACCGGTGCAGGGGCTCAACCTCCTTTTAAGTCGCCAGGGACTAAAAGCAGGCATGTCTATGAGAAAGCAGAGGAGAGAGTGAAATCTAAAGGCGACCACAAGCCCCCAGAGAAGTATAGACTTGCAGAATCTTCCCCTACTGCTGGTGAACCTTCTCCCAAGGTTAAACCTAGTTTATCTTCCCTTCAGTCTAGGTTCTCTCCCTAGCCCCCCGGATTCAGCTTCATCAAGGCACCACTTCCAGCCTGCATCTGTGTCTTCCTCTGCCAGGTCGTCCCATAGATCATCCAACAGAGAAGTGGACTGCCAAATGAGACAGTTCATGCAGGCTCAGATCCAGCTTGGGGTCCTTCCCACCCCCTCCCCACCAGGAGCGGGGGTCCTTCCCTTTCTTGGGTGTCTTTCTTTCCCGAGCCCTAGGGCTTTGGGACTTTCAAATGTCGGAGTTGTTGGCATTGGTTTTGGTTTCTTCGATTCAGACCATGGCCTTCGGTTCCTTGGCCCCTTTTCTTCTGTGCTGGAGGGCTCTCGAGTCGTTCTTGGTGCCGGTTCCAAGGTTTGTGTCAAGGTTTTCGGTGCCTTTCCTTCCCCTTGGAGCTTTGGCTCTGAGCAGCTTGGTATTCATTCCCCCATCTGTGCCAGTCTCCCACACACTGGCGTTTGACGTGGTGGAGAGGGTTCTCTATCTCCCCCTCTGGATCTTCAGCTCCAGCTGGACTTTGAACCCCACATCTACAGTCTTCCACTTCAACAGCCTGCCCCCTCCAGACATCTTTCCCTTAAGAGCCCCCCCCCCCCCCCCCGAGGAAGTTCCACTGGATGCACCTGAGGAAGAGGCGGCACATGGCTCCACCCCTGAGTCTCACCAAAGACACTGGGAGGTGAGGGCACCCCGTGATCTCTACCCGATGTCTCCTTTGGAGACATCATGGAAATTCTGCATCAGAAGGGTGGATGGTCGGCCCCAGAGCCCATCCAGATGAGCTATTGTTCCTGGAGGCATTTGACGCATGCCCATCTACTTCCTGGGTGACCCCCCCCCCCCCACACTGACCCCTTGGTAGACATCACCCACAGGGTGTGGAAGGAACCGGACGTGGGGGAACCGGTCCCAAAACAGACAGGTTCCTTAGGCCCCACCCCCGGCAGGGTTTTTTGGCAGGAGCGTCCCTGTTAATGCCTTGGTGGGTGCAGCTGCCACAACAAAGGAGCTGACCCAGGAGCGCTAGTCTGTCCAGCCGCCTGACAGGGACTCCGGAGTGATAGAAGACTGGGGAAGTGCATTGGTCAGCGGTCTTCTCTCTGAGGGCGCTGAATTACATGGCACATGTCACTAGACTGCAGAGATCACTCGTGGCTTTCTTCATCTACACGAGTCCATGTCTGCAGAGGAGATGCTGTCCTCCAGACTGGCCACTCTTAAAGCCATTTCTGACATGTCTGAGGCTCCTCTGTCATGGAAGGTGCATCTAGAGCAGCTGGTTCAGGCATCGTTGCTAGGCGTCGCACCTGGATGTGGCTTTGCAACTTCTGAGCCCTTCAAGGAGTCCTTCACAAACTCCCCTTTCAATGGATCTTCCCTGTTCAGGCCATCTGTGAAGAATACCTTAGCCCAGTGCGAGAAGGATGGTAAGACCCTGTCTAATGTCGGAATCTGCTTTTCTGCTCCTCAGCGTTCCTACTCCAGGTATCAGAGGCAGTAAGAAGTTATGGTTCCGGATGTCCAAGATCTTCCATAAAGACACACCGGCAGAGTCTTCCCCTAGAGGTTGATCCGGGAATGATTCTTTCAGATGCCGCCCTAGGGCAGAAGGGCTTCGAAGGAACAAGGGTCTCGGGACTCGTGCCTGGATAGGACCTTCCAGCGGCCCTGTTGTGTTGCCAGGGTGTCCTACCCAGGAGGCAGTTGAGGGTTGCTTTTCTCTGCACCAATCAGCCTGAGAAACCATCATGTCGCATCAGTGGGAACTGGCAATAATTTCCAGGGGCTGTTTGATACCATTTCTTCACCTGCCAAAGGCCCGAAAGACTCTTCGGATGCTCGCCTGCTCACAGGGAGGCAGCCAAACTCGAAATTTCAGAGCTGCCCAACAAGTGAGTAATCCAGCCCATCCCCCCCATCCCCCCAGGACTATCTGGATCAAGCGTCAACTCCAGGTTCGTTTTCGTGCCTAAAAAGATGGGGGGACATAGACCAACCTTGGATGTTACCAGCTTGAACATGTTTCTCACCAAGACAAAGTTCTGGATGGTTACAATTCAATCCATCCTTCCTTACCCTTCTGAAGGATTACTGTATGTGCTCGATGGCCCTCCAGGATGCTTTTTATCACGTAAAGATGGACCAGCATCTCTAGGTTCCTACGCTTCCGATCAGGAGCTAGGCATCATCAGTTCAGGGTACTCCTCTATTTGGCCTCACCACCGTCCCTGGGGCGTTCAGAGTGGTAGCAGTACTCGCAGCGTATTTCAGGCTGCAGGGGATATGGGTTTTCCTCTACCTGGATGACTGGCTTCTAGCTGCACCCACCAAGCAGCTTCAGGCCAGGGACCAGTTCCTTCAGTTAGCTTCGGCCTTGGGCATCATGATAAATTTTCCCAAATCGAAATTGGAGCCTCTCCTTTCCTTGGAATTAGAGCACTGTTAAATACTTCTGTGCAAGATGTTTCTTACCAGTGACCGGATTCTGTCTCTTCAGGGACAGGTGAGTGGTGTCAAACATTGTTGCCATCAGCAGCCCAAATCCTTCATGCTGTGGGACATGTGCGTGGTGGTCTGGAAACGCTGTTGCCATCAGCAGCCCAAGGCCTTCATGCTGTGGGATCTATGGCAGCAACCATTGTGATTTTGCCCTTGGCAAGACTGTACATGCGAGTTCTCCAATGGACCCTACATCAGTTCAATGGTCATTCCTGGACCTGCTCCTGTCCCATTTGGCTGTCCAGAATCTCCAGGTCCTCCCTACTGTGGTGGTTGAACACTCGAGACACCACGGACGGCTCCCAGCTTAGGTGGTTGGGGGGGTTGCATTGGCTAGGTCGGACTGTTAAAGGACGTGGTCGGTGTTAGACCAGGCCTACACATCAAAGTTCTGGAGATGAGGGCAGTGCTGGCGTTGCAGGCACTGCATTCATTTCTCCCATGAGGAACAATTGCGATAGACAGAACGTGGCAGTGGTCTGGTACATCAGCAAATAGGGAGGAACCAGATCTTACTCCCTCTGTCGAGAGGCCATGAGATTGAGGGAATGGGCGATTTCCTCAGGCCGCCTTCTTATTGCAACACACATTCCGGGGAGTTCCAACATCCTAGTGTACAAACTCAGCAGGACCAATTTTCTTAGTGTTTCACTGTTGCTATCACATTTGGGATATCTGCTTGCAGTAGCCCTCAGTTGGATTATCAAAGTCTTGGGTCCTGTGTCTGTTGCGGTCTCATTTTCCATGACATCAGGGGTATAAAGCATGCAGCCAACACCATTACATCCGTCTTTCTTGCCGTGTGGTGCCTGAAGCAGAAGCAGTTCGCAAGTGCCAGTTGGCAGACTCCTGAAATTTGTTTGAGTTTCAGAACAGAAGTCTTCAACGAAAGCCAAGTACTCCGTTCGAGAAACTTTTTCTTGCTTTAAACTGATGTCAGTACAGGTCAATAATTATATTTCTTGTGGAAGGCAAATACCTCAGATTTTCATTCGTACTGCATTCCTTGCCTAGGCCCTGACCACAACGTAACTTGCTGTCTGTTTTGTGCCTTATTTAAACAACAAACTATTCGTCTGTATATTTACGCTTCTAAATATTTTGGTACTCTGTTCAATTATCCAGATATGTCTTCGGTAAGCCACCTGACTTACTGACATTCCGAAAAAAACACAAAGATAAAGATAGAGACAGGGTGCCTAGGTCCAAAGCTGCCCAAGATGCTTCTTCTAAGCTAGTCACCAGTTCGCTGGTACTCTGGCGCTTTCGCAGCCTTTGATGCCCACTACTTCAGATTCGCAGGCCTCTGAGACCCATTCGGAGTCCGGTATGCTGCGAGATGCTTCAACTGTGGGACCTGCAGATGTCTCTACCTTGGATGGGTCAGGAGCTGCTGTGCAAGCACTGGCTTCTAAGGGTGTATTCAGGCCTACTGACATGCATATTAAACCGACGCCATCATCTTCAAGGCCTAAAACTCTATCCATGCCTAGAAAATCTACACCCAGACCGCATGGTCAGGCCTCTATGCCTAAAAAACAAATGAGAATGGCTGAAGACCTTATTACTTTAATCAGGGGAAGCCAACCTTCCTCCTCTGAGACCTAGGATTGAATTTGCTTATGATACTTCTGATCAGGACTCTGAAATTTGTTTCCTCTGACAAGGATTTACCTTTATCTACCTTTGAGGATTCTGATGCAGAGGACTCTATTCCCTCTGCACCACCCCCCCCCCCCCAGAGGATTTCTCTTTTGGTGAAACCTTGCATACTCTTGGGGGAGCATTTTCGCCGTGAAAGCCAGGATTACTCTGATTCTAAAAGGAAGCTTAGGGATTTCTTACTCCTGCCGCAACACAGCCCTTTAGCTATCCCCCCTGTACTGGACGTTATTGATGCCTTTTCGGAATCTAGCTTGACCCCTGACTCTCCACCTCCTGCTCCCAGAAAACCTGATGGATATTACAGGGTTCCTGATTCTCAAGTTCCTTTTTAAAAATCCTACTGCGGATCCTGAGACCATTTCACAGGGACCCAAGAGCATTAAGACTACTGCCAAAAATCCTACCCCCGCTGATGGAGATCTCAGGGCCCTGGATAGATGGGGTAAAAAGGTATACATTTCTGCAACTTTGGCCATTAGGGCCTTAAACTGCCAGTTCCATATGTTAGTGTCAGCAACATATTGGATTGCTCAAACAGAAAATAATTCCTGACTGTGCTGAAAATAAGTATTTTTACAGGATTTAATGCATTCTACTGAACAAGTTGGAAAACATACTTTGCAGTGTGGTTTTTATTCACTAGAGGCATCTTGCAGGGCTGCTGTCACTGGGTCTGTATTTGGAAAGCATGCTTGGCTCAAGGAGCAATCTTTGCCAGATCATGTTACAGCTAAATTGCTGGATACTCCCTTAAATCATGACCGCCTGTTTGGCAACAAAGCAGTGGAGGAAAAAGCTAAATCTATGCAAACTGTAAAAGATTTCCTACAAGTACAGCCTCCAAGATTTAGTAGGCATTGGCCCTCTAAGAATTGGTCCTTTCCTGCCTCTTCCAGGCCTTCAGTCCAAACCCGGAACCAGCAGAACACCCAGGCTTCATTCCCAAGGTACGCACAGGGCTAAGCAGTGGGGGGCCCCACTTCCAAATCAGGGAGTAGCAAGACTCTCCCTGTGGTAAACTGTCTCTGTGACTTAACTTTAAAACTTCCAAGCCCTTCTCAACAGACTGCTCTTTTAGGGAGAAAGATTGCTTTGCAGACAAAAAATTGGGGACTCCTTACCCAGGACGAATGGGTTTTAAATAGTATCCCAAGGATACAGATTTCACTTCCCCACGTTACTATTCCAGAACGGTTGGCCAGATCTACCCCCGAATCAGTGGGCAGTGGCTCAAAAACAAGTACTCTCTCTCTCTCAAGCAAAAGGGCGTTTCAAACTGTGCCAGAAGTGGAAAAGGGACAAGGTTTCTACTCTAGACTTTTCCAGGTAACCAGAAAAGACAGCTCATGGCGTCCTATCCTTAACCTTTCTATCCTAAACACCTTTTTGGTGATCCCAAAATTCAAGATGCTAACTCTTCACCAGTTGCTTCCTATGCTAGGCAAGGATGCCTGGTTTGCAACATTGGATTTAAAGGAAGCCTACCTGCACATCCCAATCAGGGGAATCTTTCAGAAGATACCTACACTTCAAAGCAGGCTACATGCACTATCAGTTCTCTGCACTGCCCTTTGGCTTATCTACTGCGCCCAGGGTGTTGACAAAGTGCCTAGCTCCAGTCATTGCATTTTGCAGGCAAAGAAATCAGATATACCCATATCTGGACAATTGTCTAATTCAGGCAGAAAGCCAGGACATGCTTTTGAATCATCTGGCGTTTGTACAAAAGGTGCTAGCTTGTCTGGGGTACACAGTAAAACAAAGAAATCGCATCTTGTACCCTGTCAAATTATAATCCTGGGAGCAAGCTTGAACACCACTTCCCAGATGGCTTTCCTCACGTCAGAGAAACAAATTCATTTTGATTGCTTACTTCAAACTAATGGCCACAAAAACCCTATCTGCAAGGGAAGTACTGCAAGCCTTGGGGTTCATGGCCTCCTGCATTCTCCTAATTCCATATGTAAGACTGCATGTGAGGAAACTACAATGGTATCTAAAAAAGCCTATGGTGTCAACATTCTCAGGATCTAGAAACCAATGATTCCTATCATGCCTTGCCTACAGTTAGATTTGGTGGGCAGAGACTTGCCACCAAAACAAGGGTCTATCATTCACTGTACCCCCTGCCGCCCAAACCCTAACACTCATCAGACTATGCATGGGGGGCTCACCTGGCAGTTAAGTGCATTCAGGACAAATGGAACCCAAGCCAAATACACCTGCATGTCTTTCACAAAGAAATGTTAGCTGTACAGAATGCTCTGACAACCTTCAAGGACCACATTCTTCCAGGACAATTAATGGTAAAGACTGGCAACACTACTGTTACGTGGTACATAAACCGGCAGGGGGGGTACCCATTCATACCCCCATCTGTAAACTAGCCATGACTCTGTGGAACACAGCCTTGAGCTACCATGTGCATCTGCAGGCTCCATTCCTGCTAGGAAAGCTAAATACACTGGCAAACGAACTAAGCAGAAATCTTACGGACCCACACGAGTGGAAACTGGAACCAGACTTTCAGCATGTTGATAAGTACGGTTTTGTACCTACCATAAATGTAGATGTTAGTGTTCACACTGCTGCAGTCGTTATACTTGGGTTATCCTGCCGTCAGGCGGTCCTGCAGTCGGCCAGAGTTTCAGTCTTGGTCCGGCGTTGGTTGCTGTCGCTTCTTCCCTGACGTCAGTGCACCAGGGGTATGCAAGATGCATCAGACGCCATTTTCTTCAGTTTTTCTTGCCCCAGATGTCAGGTGCCCACAAGTAGGTAGGCTTTACATATTAACGAGAAATATGCATGTAAAGTAAACACTACCTTTAGTTGCAAGCAAATACACCACAAAGGTTGTATAGAATAGAAAGGTGTAGATAAGTCAAGCTAGTTCAGAGGGGATGGAGGGAGGGTAACATGGACTGCAGCAGTGTGAACACTCTTAACATCTACATTTATGGTAGGTACAAAACTGCACTATGTTCATCGTGTTACGCTGCTGCAGTCATTACACTTGGGTAGAATCCCAAAGCTAAGGTTGGGTGGCTGGTCTATAAAGAGTTAGGGTTGGCTATGAGGCCCTGCAGAACTGCAGTGGCAAATCGTGCTCTGGATTTAGAGTAAAGAGGCAGGTGGTTATGCTTGGTAAAGGTGTGCACTGAACTCCCAAGTTGCAGCCTCCAAATTTTCCTTGGTAGGTACTCCTCTGAGAGAGGCTGTTGAAGTGGTTGTTGCCCTGGTGGAATGTGGCCTAATGTTTGGGACTGATTTTCCATTCTGTGTAGCAGTAACAAATAGTGTCCTATCCATTTAGATATAGTCTGCTTTGAGATGGCCTTGCCCTGTGATCCTGCAGCGTATGCTACAAACAGTTGCTCAGTTTTCCTGAAAGCTTTTGATGTTCTTCATCTCACATTGCTGCAGTCCTTACACTTGGGTAGTCCGCTGTCCTCGGTCGCCCCGAATATCAAAGTATAAGGCTGACGTCGGTCAAGGCGCATTTGACTGACATCAGGACGTCCGGGTACAAATGCGCATGACCGACGTCATATCCTCAGTCTTTTTTGCCGCATGGTCCGATGCAGAAGCAGCATTGCAAGTGCCGGTTGGCGTTCTGAAATTTTTCGATTTCGGAGTTTCAGACAGAGTCAAAGTTGGCTAAGTACCCCGTTGGGAATATTTTAGTTTTTCTTGCCTCAGTGGTTTACCGGATGTCAGAAAAAGTGAATAATTGTATTTCTTGTGGGAAACAGATACCGCATAGAGACTATCATACTTTGTGTATTCCTTGTTTAGGGCCTGAGCACGACGTTGTTGGGTGTCGCTCTTGTGCTAGATTCAATAAGCGCACTATAAAGAGAAGGTTAGATTGTGCCAGGTTAGTCTTGGAAGCGGTGCAATTATAAAATGCCGTCGGATGCTCCGCCCGCTTCTTGAAGAAGCGCAAGGACAAAGCAGTTAAGCCTAGGCTAGAAGAACCGTCCGTGCGGACGCCGGTTCTTTAGAGGTGTCGGTGGAGCGGTGGTTCCACGGAGGTTTCTTTGGGATCCCAGGGAGAGACTTTGTTATTGCAGGATGTGGCCTCTCAGGAGGCAGGTCAGGCTGAAGGGGCTTCTCAGGTTACTATACTCCCTCCCTTCCTAGGGTGGTTAGGCCCTCTCCTTCTGTTTCCAAGGCTTCTCCCAGAGGCAGGCCAGGTTTAGCTTCAGTTGGTGTCACCCCTAGTTCTTCAGGAGCGGTGCCCAAGAAGCATATGCTTAAAATGGCAGAAGATTTGATTACTTTGATTAGGGTTCTTTGCCCCTCCTGATAAGAGACCTAGGGTGGAGCCTGAGCTAGGGAGTTTTGAGCAGGCTTCAGATGTTTCAGAGTCTTGCTGAAGACTTACAGGAGTATTCTCCTTATTCTGATTCTGATGTGGATGATTCTACTCCTTCTGCTTCTCCTCCTGAGGATTTTTCTTTTCAGAAACTCTTCATTCCATGAGGGAGCATTTTAAGTGGGAAGGTCAGGACTTCTCTGATTCCAGGAAAAGGCTTATGGAATTTTTGTTTTACCCCAGCATAGGCCTTTGGCTATACCTCCTGTTTTGGATGTGGTGGAAGATGTGTTTACAGAGCCTTCTCTTAATCCTGATTCTTTGCCCCCTGCTCCTGTTAAACCGGATAGGTATTACAGGGTGCCTGAAGCTCATAAGTATCTTTTAAGAGTCCTAGGGCAGACCCAGAAACTGTTAGTCAGGGGCCTAAAGGTGTTAAGGCTTCTGTTGTCAAGAATCCGGTTCCTACAGATAAAGAGGCCAGGGCTTTGGATAGATGGGGAGAGAAAGTTTATACTTCTTCCACTCTAGCTATGAGGGCTTTGAATTGCCAGTTCCACATGTTGAAATACCAAAACTATCTCCTTTCACAATTGAAGTCTAAGGTTGATGCTCTGGCGGAAGGTATTGATTGTAAAGAGTTACAAGATTTAGTACATGTTTCTGAACAGGTGGGTAAGCATTCTTTGCAATGTGGTTTTGATGCTGTACAGGCCTCGTCTAGGGTGGCTGCCACTGGGTCAGTTCTTCGCAGGCACGCCTGGCTGAGGGATCAGAATTTATCTGACCATGTTAAAACAAGGATTTTAGATGCTCCTTTACAATCTGATGTGTTTGGTTCTCCTGTTGAGGCAGTTTTAAAGAAAATGGAAGACAAGGCTAAGTCTATGCAGACTGTTAAAGATTTTTTGCAGGTTCAGCCTCCAAAGTTTAGTAGAAATTGGCCTACTAAGGGGTGGACGTATCCTTCTTATAATTCCCAGTCTAGGGGTAGATCTAGACGTGGTAGGGGCAGAGCTCAGGGCTCTTTCAGGCCTAGAACAGGGAGTTCTCCTGCACAGTCTTCGGGTGAGGGCAGGGGTCAGTCCTTTCGTAAACAGACCCAATGGACCTACCTTTTCAGCTGCCAGAGCCTTCTCGTCTGGCAGCACCTTTGGGAGGAAGGTTGGCACTTTTCAAAGAAAATTGGAGTTTAATTACCCAAGACAGATGGGTATTGGATATCATACACCACGGTTACAGGTTTTATTTCCATACCTTGCCTCCTTTCAGAGGCATGCCAGACGTTCCTCCTCAACAAAGAATAGAGGCTCACAAGCAAATTTCTCTGTTACTCCAAATAGGGGCCATTCAGCCGGTCCCTATGCCAGAAGTGGGCCTAGGATTTTATTCTCGCCTGTTCCTAGTACCAAAGAAAGGGAACACGTGGAGACCAATTTTGGACTTATCTATCCTCAACACTTATCTGGACATTCCCAAGTTCAAAATGTTGCCGTTACAGCAGCTTTTACCTCTGCTGGGCAAAGATCATTGGATGGTAACTTTGGATCTCAAGGAGGCTTATCTTCATGTTCCTATCAGACTGAGTTGCAGGAAGTATCTGCGTTTTCGAGCTGGGACTTCTCATTATCAGTTCTCTGCATTGCCCTTTGGCTTATCTACTGCGCCCAGAGTGTTCACGAAAGTTCTGGCTCCAGTGATGGCTTTCCTCAGGTTAAAAGGAATACAGATCTATCCTTATTTGGACGATTGCCTGATTCTGGCTCAAGGAAGGGACGAGCTTCTTCATCATTTGGATTATGTGATAGCAGTGCTAAGATGCCTGGGGTATTCTGTGAACGAAATAAAGTCCAGTCTAGTACCCTCTCAGGGCATGTGCTTTCTGGGTGTGAGACTGAATACAGCATCCCAGATGGCCTTTTTGACCCCGGACAAACAAAAGAATCTTTCCCTTTACTTTCATCAGTTGTCTCATCAGTCCAGGCTGACTGCAAGGACAGTCCTTCAAGCCTTGGGGTTCATGGCATCTTGTATTCTGGTGCTTCCCAATGCCAAACTGCATATGAGGAAGCTACAATGGTATCTCAAAATGTATGGACACAGCACTGCCAGGATTTGGACACTGTCATTCAAATAATACCTTGCATTCAAAAGGAATTGTTGTGGTGGGCTCAGGAATGTCACCTAAACAAGGGACTCTCTGTGACCCGGCCAGAGGCGAGTCAGATTCTAACGACAGATTCCTCAGACAAAGCTTGGGGAGCTCATCTGAATGGAAAGTGGATACAAGACAAGTGGCCTGCCAGACTACAACATCTACATATCAACTTGAAAGAGATGTTAGCAGTCCAGTTTGCATTAATAGCTTTCAAGGATTTACTTCTTCCAGGGCAGGTGTTGATTCTAACAGACAACACAACTGTCATGTGGTACATCAACAAGCAAGGCGGAACACATTCTTATCCTCTATGCAGGCAAGCAATGATTTTGTGGGAGACTGCTCTGTTTACAGCTAAATCTTCAGGCAAGGTTTCTGCCGGGAGCACAGAACTCCTTAGTAGATGGGCTGAGCAGACAAATTATGGATCCCCACGAGTGGAAATTGGATCCTCATGTATTTCAGAAATTGACAGTGTCATGGGGAACTCCAGACATAGATCTGTTCGCTTCTCCACTAAACCACCAGCTGCCAAAGTTTTGCACAAAAAAGGTTTCATCCCACAGCTTGGAAAGTGGATGCTCTTTCTTTCAATTGGAGCAATCTTCATGTGTATGCCTTTCCGCCTCTGCCTCTCCTCCCAAAGGTACTACTAAAGGCCAGACAAGACAAGCCAAGGATGATTTTGATAGCTCCAGATTGGCCTCGACAGCATTGGTACCCATTACTGAGAAGCCTGGTACGGAAGCCTCCATGGCCTTTGCCTTGATTCCACACCTGTTGTCTCAGGAGGACAGTCATTTGCTCAATGTCAAGCTTCACTCTCTGCACCTAACAGCCTGGCATATTCTGTTTTGAACCATAGTGGGCCTCCACTTCCACAGCAAGTGTTGAATGTTATTTTGGAAGCTAGAAGGCCTAGTACAAGGAAAGTGTACGCAGATAAATGGAAGAGATTTTTATTTTGGAGTGCAGCAAAGGATTTTGATGTTTCTGAGCCTAATTTAAGTGTGGCTCTTCAATATCTTACTGAGTTACTGGACAAAGGTTTGTCCTCTTCTATTAAGGTTCATGCTGCAGCAATTTCGGCTCACTATGATTGTGACCCACCATTGTTTTCTCATCCTTTGTTCAAGCAATTTCTTAGAGCGGCAAAGAATATAAGACCCCCACGAAGAGCTCCTACTCCTGCTTGGGATCTCAATTTTGTGTTGGAGAAACTCACTCTACAACCTTTTGAGCCTGCAGCTACTACTGAATTAAAGTTTTTATCATGGCAGACTGCTTTTTTGTTGGCTATTACCTCTGCAAGAAGGGTTTCTGAGTTGCAGGCCCTTATGACGGTTGAGCCTTTCTTAATTTTCCATAAGGATAGGGTATCTTTACGTACTAATCCTTCCTTTATGCCTAAAGTGGTTTCTAGTGTGGCTTTAAACCAAACTATTCATTTGCCTACTTTTTATGCAAATCCCCAAAATAAAGGGGAAAAGATTTTGCACACTTTAGATGTACACAGGCAGTTGCGATATTATTTGGACAGAACTAAAGGGTTCAGGCAGTCTCAGCAGTTGTTTCTTTTGCTTTGAGTTCTCAGGGCAAGCCTGTGTCAAAACAAACTTTTTCTAAGTGGATTGGGCTTTGCATTGCTTTCTGTTATTCCCATCATGGCAAGGAGATTCCAGCTGGGATTAGGCCTCATTCCACTAGGGCTACTGCCACTTCGACAGCTTTTTTGAGTTGGGTGGCAACTAAGGATATTTTGGAGGCAGCTACTTGGAGTTCAGTGCATACTTTCTCTAGGCATTATCACCTACCACTTTACTCTAAATCCAGGGCTGGTTTTGCCACTGCTGTTTTGCAGGGCATTTTGGCAGCTCCTGCTTCCTTATTGTTTGGCCATCCTCCCTTACCTCTGCTTTGGGATTCTACCCAAGTGTAAGGACTGCAGCAATGTGAGATGAAGAACATAGTACAGTTTTGTACCTACCATAAATGTAGATGTTCGAAGATCCACATTGCTGCAGTCCGATTTACCCTCCCTCCTTCCCCTCTGTAGTTAGAGGCGGTTGTGTGGGTTGGGTTGTCAATAGGGTGTATATTGTATATATTGTACATATTTTTAGTGCTAGGATGGTTGGTTGTTTGTTTGCTGTCTTTTGGTTTTGACCTTTATTTTTAGGGTCTTCTGACATCTGGGGCAAGAAAAGACTGAGGATATGACGTCGGTCATGCGCATTTGTACCCTGACGTCCTGATGTCAGTCAAATGTGCCTTGACCGACGTCAGCCTTATACTTTGATATTCGGGCCGACCGAGGACAGCGGACTACCCAAGTGTAAGGACTGCAGCAATGTGGATCTTCGAACATCTACATTTATGGTAGGTACAAAACTGTACTTTTTGTCCAAGTGGAAGCGTAGCTGCCTGTGTATGTCCAAAGAATGCAGAGGTTTCTCCCATTTATTCTGGGGGTTTGGATAGAAAGTTGGCAAATGGATGGTTTGGTTAAGAGCCACACTAGATAACACCTTTGGCATAACGGTAGGGTTTGTCCTTAAAGAAACCCTGTCCTGATGAAAAATTATAAAAGGTTCCACTGCCATTAATGCCTGTAGCTCTGAGACTCTTCGTGCTGAAGTTACTGCCAGGAGCAGAGCTGTTTTCCATGATAAAAATTTTAGATCGGCTGTATTGGCTGGCTCAAAAGGTGGCAGGGTCAGTTTTTCCAAAACAAAATTGAGGTCCCGTGTTGGTGCTCTCTGGGGCAGTCTTATGTTTTTAGCCCCTGTGAGGTACTGCTTTAGCAAGGGATAAGAGAATGGAGGATTTGTGTTGTAATGTGCTGAAATGGCAGAGGCGTGGATCTTAAGTGATGAGAAGGAAAGGCCTCTGTCCAGCATCTCAAAGTATTGTAAAATCTGAGGGATGTTTGGAACAAAGAGGGTCAAGACCTTGAGCCTGGTTCCAGGCGCAGAATCTCTTCCAGTTTTCTGAGTAAGCTTTCCTGGTGCTAGGCCTCCTGGCCTCCAAAATGACATCCATAACAGCTTTAGGGAGAGGTGGTTGCCTGTTTGACTACTGAATGTGCCATGCAGCCAGGTTTAGGGTATTGAGCTGACCGTGCAGGATCTGATTGTTTTGTTGAGGCAGAAGGTGTGGAATTTGAGGCAAAATCCATGGTGGGCCTTGAGCCAAGTTCCTTAAGATAGGGTACCAGTGCTGGCGTGGCCAGTCTGGAGCAATCGGGATCATTTGCGTTTTTTCTTGTCTGGCTTTTAGAAGTAACTTTGAAATGAGAGGCCGTGGCGGAAAGGCATAAACTTTTAGGTTTTTCCAGCTGAACAGAAGAGCATCCACTTTCCATGCTTGTTTGTGATAAGTCCTTGTGCAGAATATTTGTAGTTGGCAATTCAGTGGGGAGGCAAAAAGATCTATGTCTGGGCGTCTCCATTTGTGTGTTGCCATGCTGAAGATTTGTGGATTCAATTTCCATTCGTGAGGGTCCATGATATTTCTGCTTGGATAGTCTGCCAGAGTATTTTTCTTCCCTGGCAGGATTTGTGCTTGCAGGTGTACTTGATATGTTAGAGCTGTGTTCCACAAGGTCATGGCTTGTCTGCATAGGGGATAAGAATGAGTGCCCCCTTGCTTATGTACCACATTACTGTGGTGTCTGTCTTTAATAATAATTGTCCTGGATGCAGAAGGTCCTTGAAAGCTGTTAGGGCATTTTGAACAGCCAACATCTCTCTTTGATGTGAAGATGCATCTGGTCTGTGGTCCACTTGCTCTGAATGCATTTTCCTGCCATGTGTGCTCCCCAGGCGTAATCAGAGGCATCTGTTAGTCTGCCTGGCTGTGGGTTGGGTAAAAGGCTGACCCTTGTTTAGGTGACATGCCTGTGCCCACCATCGAAACTCCTGTTGTAGGCAGGGTATCATTGGTATTACTGCTTCTAAACTGTGAGTGAGTCCAAACACTTTTTAGGTACCATTGTAATTTCCTCACATGCAGTCTGGCTTATGGTAGTAGTAGTATGCAGGATGTCATGAATCCCAGGGCCTGCAGAATTTTCCTTGCAGGGAGATGGGACTTTTTGCCAGTAATTGAAAATATTGAGTCAGTTGAACTTGTTTGTCTGTGAGGTAAGCCATCTGGGCCGTTGTATTTAAGTTGTCACCCAGGACTGTAATTTGTTGAGGGCACTAGTTGACTTTTCGTTTACTGTGTACCCTAGAGAACTTGGCAACCCTTTTACAAATGCCAGATGCTGTAGAATGTCCTTTGTGTCTGCTTGAATGAGGCAGTCGTCCAGGTATGGATATATTTTAATTCCTTTTTGTCTGCAAAATGCAATTACTGGTGCCAGGCACTTTGTGAAGACCCTGGGCACAGTAGATAAGCCAAAGGGCATGCAGAGAATTGGTAGTGCATTGTACCAGGTTTGAATCTGAGGTATCTTCTGCAATTTTGTCTGCTAGGGACATGCAGGTATGCCTCTGAGTTCCAGAGTAACAAGCAAAGCTTTCTTGCTCAGCATGGGTAGAAGCTGCTGTAATGTCAACATTTTGAATTTCGGAATATCCAGGTAAGTATTTAGAATTGAAAGGTCTAGTATGGGCCTCCAGGCCTTGTCCTTTCTGGGGACCAGGAAGAGTCTCGAGTAAAATCCTTGTCCTTGTTCCTGTTTTGGTACTTTTTGAATGGCTCTCATGTCCATGAGGGCTGAAATTTGTTTTTGTGCCTCTGCCCATTGATTTTGTGCAGGTCTGGCATTCCTTTTAGCCTTTAAAGTATGAAAGTGGAACCTGTAACCTTGTGACACAATATTCAGAACCAATTGGTCTTGGGTGATTGTTTGCCAGTTTTGAGAAAAAATGTGCTAGTTTTCCCCCTAAGGGGGCTTCCAAAAGGGAAGTGCTTGGCGTAAGAAGGGGAAAGTCATTGTGACTGTTTCCTGTAAGGTTGAGACTTGTCCTCACCTCCTTTTGGGGTTGAGGTGCTCCACTGTCGTCTGAGCCTTGGGGTTGAGATCTGCCTCTTGGGCGTCTGTATCTGCCTCTGTGGCCTGTCTGACACTGGAAAGGACCAATTCTTTGTTGGACAATTTCTGCTAAATCGAGGTGGCTGTACCTGTAAGAAATCCTTGACTGCATAGATTTAGCTTTATCCTCCATTTTGTTTAACACCAAACCAAGGTATCATGCTGTAAAGGAGCATCCAATAATTTTGCCTTAACATGATCAGGTAAACTCTGTTCTTTTAACCAAGCATGTCTTCGAATCGCAGAACCTGCAACTGCGGCTCTACAAGAGGCCTTTAAAGAATCAAAACCACATTGTAGAGTATGTTTTCCCACCTGTTCAACTGCATGCAATAAATCCTGCATTTCTTTACAATCAGGAGCTTTTGAGCTTGCAAACATTCTGTTTTAACGGAGTCATTAAATATTGTTGCTAAAGTTGTAGAAGTGTATACTTTCTTCCCACATCTATCCAAAGCTCTGGAATCTGTCAGAGGGTACTGTATTTTTTGCAATGGAAGCCTCAACCCCTTTTGGACCCTGGGAAATAATTTCTGGATCAGCAGAAGGGTTTTTATAAAGAAACTTGTGAGAGTCCGGGACACTCCAATACCCATCTGGCTTGGCTGGTGCAGGGGGCAAAGAATCAGATGAGCTGGATTCAGAGAACATATCCACAATATCTAGCACAGGCAGAATAGCCAGGGGCCTGTGCTGAGGCAATAAAAGGAAATCCCTGAGCCTTTTCTTGGCTTCTGAGTAATCCTGACTTTCCCAATGGAAATGCTCCCTCATGGTATGTAAAGTTTCCCCAAAAGAATAATCCTCAGGAGGAGAGGCAGTAGGGATAGATTCCTCAGCATCAGAGTCCTCATAGGAGGGTAGAGAGCATCCCTGGTCTGAAGAGGAATCTGAGGAAATGGAAACCTGATCAGAGGAATCTGTATCCTGTCTAGGCCTTTTCTCAGGAGGGGGATGGGACCCCCTGATTAAAGTAATGAGGTCTTTGGCCATTTTAAGCATCTGTTTCGTAGGCATGGAGGACTGTCCAGGAGAATGCTGTACTTGTTTCTTTGTCTTTAATGGTACTTTTGTCTTGGCTGTTTTAATGAAGTTGTGAAGGTCTGAAAACGCCCTCGGAAGCCGATGCCTGCTCAGTGGCTCTGGACCCATCTGAGGGAATAGTTTCCATAGACCCAATACCTTGTTTCCAGAGGCCTAGTCTCCACGTGGGAGTCGAGGCGGCCTGTGACTGAGGTATTGGGTGTCAGGGGCTGCGAAAGTACCTCACTGAGAACCGGCGACTGGCCTAGAAGAGGTTTAGTCTGTTTTGGACCTCTGATGCCGGTCTTTATCCCTGTCCTTGCGTTTTTTCGGTATTGCGGTCGTCTTGATCCGACTGCATAGTATAATTGAACCTTCGGCCAAAGTAGTGCAAAGCAAAATCAAAACGTCTTTTTATAGTGCGTTTGTTAAATCTAGCACAAAACCGACTAGTGACGTCGTGATCAGGGCCTAGGCATGGAATACAGTAAGAGTGGAAGTCCTTATGAGATATTTGCTTCCCACAAAAAATACAATTAACTTTTTCTGACATCGGTCTGAGGCAAGAAAAAAGTTTCCCCAATGGGGTACTTAGCTTTATTGAAGACTTTGGATCTGAAATTTTACTTCGAAAATCTGTCTGCCAACCGGCACTTGCGAACTGCTTCTGCTTTGGGCACCGCACGGCAAGAAAGACTGAAGAATATGGCGTCTGCATCTTGTATACACCCTGGTGCCACTGACGTCAGGGAAGAAGCGTCAGCAACCAATGCCGGACCAAGACTTTGGAACTCTGGCCGACTGCGGGACCCCCTGACGGCAGGATAACCCAAGTGTAATGACTGCAGCAGTGTAACACGAACATCAAATGGGGGTGCCGAGATACAGACCCGTTTGCCTCCCCCCAGAACTACCAATTGGACAAATTCTGCAGAAGGACTCCCCACAAACATGCTTGGAAAGTGAATTCCCTGTCCAACTGGAAAAATCTATCAGTTTATGCCTTTCCTTCTCTGCCTTTCAAGTACTGCTAAAGATCAAACAGGAAAAACCAAGGAAGATACTGATTGCATCAGACTGGCCACGCCAACACTGGTACCCCTTCTTGCTGTGTCTCACTACTGGCACCTGCCTCAAATCCCCCTACCCTGCTGTCCTAGCAGGAGGGCCAGATTCTGTATCCTCAGCTTCAAACACTGAACCGGGCAACCTGGCTAATTACTTGATCTCTCCATTACCATCCCTCAGTAAACAGGTGTTGGATGTCATTCTGGAGGCAAGGAGGCCTAGTACTAGAAAATCTTATCCTGAAAAATAGAAAAGATTCTGTTCCTGGAACCAAACTCAAGGGATGGGTACAGCAGCGCCCAATTTACCTCCAGATTCTTCAATACTTAACTGATGTACTTCACAAGGGCCTTTCTTTTTCCTCCAAAATTCATGCCTCAGCCATTTCAGCTCATTAGAAAACCCCCTCCTCTCTCATCTACTGCTCAAGCAGTTCCTCAGAGGGGCCAAGAACTTAAGACCACCCAGGAGACCCCCCAACCCCAGCCTGGGACCTTAACTTTGTATTGGAAAAACTCATTCTACCTCCTTTTGAACCAGCTGCAAGTGCAGCGTTAAAATTCCTTTTTTGAAAAACTGCCTTCCTTTTAGCAATCACTTCAGCAAGAAGGGTGTCTGAATTGCAGGCCCTTATGGTAGTAGAGCCTTTCATCATCTTTCATGCGGACAGGGTGTCCCTCGGGACCAATCCCTCCATGCCCAAGGTAGTATCCAGTGTGGCTCTTAATCAGTCCATTATTTTGCCAACCTTCTTTGCTAATCCACAGAACAAAGGGGAATGGATACTTCACTCCTTAGATGTGTACAGACAACTTGGATTTTACTTGGACAGGACTAAACCTCAAAAGAAATCTGAACAGCTGCTGGTGGCATTTGCTGCAGGGGCAGAGGGGGGAAGGCCATTTCAAAGCAAACCATTTCTAAACGGACAGGCCATTGCGTTCATTTCTGCTAGAAGCACCATGGAAAACCTAGTACCCAGGGGTAAGACTACACTCAACCAGGGCCGCATCTACCTCTACAGCCTTTCTCAGAGGTGTCCCTGCCGGGGACATCCTAGAAGCTACCTGGAGTTCTGTACATACTTTCACCAAGCATTACCATTTGCCAATTTTCTCTAAATCCAGAACGGGTTTTGCCACTACAGTCTTGCAGGGCCTTATAGCTGGTCCTAATGCTGTCTAAACTCCTCCCATCCTTAGCTTTGGGAAATCTACCCAATTGTAATGACTGCGACAGTGAAACCCGAAGAACATAGTACAGCTGTGTACACTTAACATAAATGTAGATGTTGGAGTGTATTCACTGCTGCAGTTCTGGCTACCCTCCCTTCAGCCCCCTGACTTTTAGTGACTCTTCTTGTTTACTATGCTTTAAAGCTTTTTGGTGTATTTGCTTTTTTGTTGGAGGTGTAACCTTGTATATAACTGCTTCTCATTATGGGGACATCTGGGGCAAGAAAAACTGATGTAATGGCGTCAGCTGCATGCTTATACCCCTGACTACCTGACGTCATGGAAGATGAGACGGCAACCGACGCAGGACCCAAGACTTTGATAGTCTGGCCAACTGAGGGCTACTACAAGCAGATAACACAAATGTGATGACTGTAATAGTGAATACACTAGCATCTACATTTATGGTAAGTGTACACAACTGTACTTGTCTCCTTATGAGTTCTGTGAAACTATCACTGGTGGACATTATCTTCCAGGAATGGGGTCAACCGAGCTGTGCTCTTTTTGCCTCGCCTTCCAACACCAGGTGCAGCAAATTCTTCACCCTGACCCCCCCCCAGAGGAGGGACTCTCGGAGATGCTGTAGTTCATGCTTGGTCCCCTCATCTGCTGTATGTGTAATCCCCTCTTCCTCTTGTCGAAATTCCTTCAGAATGCTCAGAGGTAGAGAGGTGCCGCGTGATCCTCATTGCCCCTTTTTGGCCTCATCAGGTTTGGTTTCCTGTCCCCTTGGTCTCCGTCTGTCCTCCTTCGATTCTGGAGCTGTGTACAGATCTGATTTCCAATCCGGAGGGCGATGATTATTCCGATGTGGAAAGCCTGAAGCTCACAGCTTGGTTTCTGCAGTTCGGTGATTGCTACAGTTCCCAGGCTATCATCTCCTGTGAAGCATGTATTGCTTTCCACTCGTCCACCACGAGGATGTATGCTAGTAAATTAAAGAAATTTTCCATTGGGGCGTCCCACAATTTGGTGGATCTTTTTACTGCATCTGTTCCTTTTGGTTTTAGACTTTCTGGCTTGTATCTTCAGCCAAAGTTTCTCTACAGTTAGTCCAACTACTGCCATATCCCATTATGTCTGAGTAAAGGATTCTTCTCTGGCCGCTTCTAGATTATGCAAGGTCTTTTTGAAAGAAACGTTTCTTTTACGGCCTCCAATTAAGGACCCAGATGTTCCTTGGGACCCAACCTTTGTACTTAAAGCTAGTCTCCCTTTGATCCCTTTGCAAGAGTGGATTTAGTTATTGTCATGGAAAACCGCTTTATTGGTAGCCATTACTTCATCTAAGTGGGTTTCTGAATTGCAAGCTCTTTGCATTCAGCCCCCATATTTTATTTTTCACAAAGATTGTGCTTCTCAAGCCAAATCCTTCTTTCATGCCCAAGGTTGCTTCTGAGAAGAATATTAATCGGGTCATCTTCCTGTGTTCTTCCCAGAGTTTTAAAAAAAAGGGGAGTATCAGTTACACATGCATGATGTACATAGGCAGCTCAGTTTCTATCTAGACAGAACCAAATCTTTCAGGAAAATCCAGTCGGCTGTTTGAATCATATTTTAAGTCCAGATTGGGATCACCTATTTCCAAGGTAACCATTGCCAACTGAATAAGAAGCATGGACACATGGTGGTGTTCCTTCTACAGTGAAGACTCACTCCACCAGGGCTGTCTACTTCAACCGTTTCTTCCAGGGTACCAGTTGATGAGAGATGTGCTGAAACTACATGGGCTAGCTCTCACCTTCATATCCCATTACAAATTGGATATTTCATCTAGGAGCAGTGTTTCCTTTGGTTATGCCATGCTCCGAAACATCCTTCCTTAGGGCCACCCAGGGCTCAAGTAGCTGAGGACTCTCCCACAGGTAGATAAAATGAAGACTACAATGTCAGATAAAGAAGTACTCACCAAAATGTTCCATCTGCATTGTTGCTCTTCATTTGTCTTCAACCTTCCCTCCCTCCTTCCCCCTTGCCATGAGTGCTTGACCTGGCAGACAAGGCCTGCTGTTCTCTCTCAATGCCTCCTCTCTTAAAGGTTGTTTACTGTCGCATAGTTTCTAGGAGTTTGGGTCAGTAACCTATTTGTCAGGCAAACTGTCTGAGGGAGAGGGGCATTATGGGTAGGGTAAGAGCTCCGTTTCAGCACCGTAGCTTGGATATGGCCGGCTCAGCACCGATGACAGTGCCTATACACACAGGTTGAAGAGACACTAACAACAATGCATATGGAAACATTATGGTGTGTACTTAACTTCTTTTTCTAGGAGCTTATTGGACTAGGTTTCATGACCTTGGGGATATGTTATCTAGTCATGCAGAATGTTTTATTTGTTGGTTATTAGTCATATCAACATGTAGGCAATGCAAGCTCTGAGGTGGAGTTTGGAGGATTTGGTGCAGGGGGAGGAGTCAGTTTCGGAGCAAAGTCTTCCTAGTCGGTGCTGAGGTCAGATCCAAGAACCCACAGTTAATTGAATGAATAGATTGAAGAGAACACTAGTCTGTTATGGTTAGTACATTTTTTCTTTTTCTGTACTTTCAATGATGGCCAATAAATCCTTCTCTGCAGAAGTGATTAGAATCCTAGTAGTACCCTAGAACGATTATACCCATAGGGTCTATTGTAGTAAATGGCAAAAGATTTGTTTTTTCAGCCTTCCTTTAGAACGTCAACCTGTTTTCAGACCCAGTTTCTGACAACCTGCGTTTTATAGCTTCCCCTGTTCGAGACTGAGACTTTCAAGGTTTTCTACAGTTAAGCTATAGTTGGCTGCGGTTTCAAATTTCCATGTTGGGATTAGAGTGCTCATGAGCTTTCTGTAAGGCATTTCTCAAAGGATCTCTCTTGCTTTGACCTCCCTCAGAGATCCAGACTCACCCTGGTCTTAGAAGCTCTGATTACCTCCCTTCTTACCAGCTTCTTTAGTGGGACTAAAATTTAATCCATGGAAAACTTTTTGGAAGCTGTCACTTCAGCCAGAAGAATTTCAGAGCTCCACGCATTATCTTCATTAGTTTATTACCTAATTCTTCACAAAGAGCTTCTCTGAGGGCAAATCCATCTTTTCTTCCCAAGGTGGTTTTAGAGTCAAATCTTTGTAGCCTATTCATTTACCAGTCTTTTCCTAAGTATGCAGACCCAAGAAAGACTACATTCTACATTGCTTGGATGTTCATAGACCAACTGCATTTCTACCTTCGCTGGTTTCATTCAGAAGGGATGATAAACTGTTTTTCCTTTGCTCTAACAAGCTGGGGCAGAAAACTTCTAAGATTCCCTTTACAAATGGCAGTCCGACTACATTTCTTTTGTGGTACACAACACTAGAGCTGTTAATTTTTTTTTTTTTTTTTTTTTTTTTGCCGCCTTTAGGTCCTCTCAGTATATATTTGCAAAGTGCCACATGATCTTCCGTGCATCCCTTCATGTAAATTGGACTGCTGGTGTAGGGTTAGAGCATTTTTCAGTGCTTTTGTCTTGATCTCTCTGGCGTCCCTTTATTTCTCGGGGACCAAGCAAACTTAGTCCAGTACCTGCTACGAGATCTCTCTCTCTCCAGAGAATTGTAGA